>NC_142122.1:4487500-4787500 GCF_056152115.1 Neolamprologus brichardi
CACTAATGACCTAATGTTCTCTGTCAGCCATTTGTCTCTCCCCAATGATTTTATTTGGACAAACATGGCGCCAAGGCCCTGACACTGGTATACCATTTAGACTATCACTCTGCATCGCACTATTGATGTCAGTAACTGCATGTACCCGCAAAAAATAATCAAAATAAGTTCCAAATACGTGATTACAATGATTCCTCTATGGTTGTGGAGCATTTGTCATTCCTCTGGTTCGGCTGCCACACACCAGCAACTGCAGTGAGCCTGTGATGGCTGTGTATTACAACAGAAACTGTGATTTCTTCACTATTTTCTTCTCCGAAATGAGCTCCCGTGCCAGTGGGAAATAAGCAGCATGCATTACACTGAACGTTTGACCTAATCTGTGTCATTTCACCTTGATGGCCATTTTGCTATTCTCCCTGTCCGATAGGTTACGATGACACATCCTATCACTTTCTTTTACTGCTTCCTCGTCATGAGTGAAGGGCTTGCATCAAGAAACACACCCCGCAGGAGCGTCCCCTTCCAAGGTAAGACATCTTATTTACATGATAGTTTGAAAGAGAGCCTAACAGCAGTACACAGTGACTAAATGTGGAGCAAAGTATTTTATATACTAGGCAGTTATGTGTATATATATATATATATATATATATATATATATATATTGTCCCCCCCCCCCCCTCCCCCCAAAGCATTTGGACTCTGAAGCTACAGCTGAGCTGAATATAAAATATTTTAAATAATTTATTATTATTATTATTATTATTATTATTTATTTTTTAACTATCCTGATCTTAAACCTTTGGTACTTCAACACTAAAGGAGCTCTGCTGGAAAGATGGACGATATTAACAGAAGATGTTGGTGTTTTAAAGTTGGTGGCAGAGATCACTGCCTTACATTTCAGTCCAGGTCTAGATTTGGTGATCGGATAAGTAGGTATGAAAAATGTGTTATTCCCATTCATGATTTCCTTTTATTGTATGTTTGTCACACAGATTTAAATTAATTTAAAATTAATTTAAAAATGTAAATATTAGACAAATATAACATAACATAACATATATTAGACAAATATATTCTACTCCAGATGTTATTGGAAACACACCTTTTAAAAGTTCATCTTTTGTCTGGTCAGTCCACAGACTATTCTCCCAAGTCTTGGGGATCATCAAGATGTTTTCTGGCAAAACTGAGATGAGCCTTTACTCGTATGTTCCTTTTGCTTAGCAGTGGTTTTTGTCTTGACTGACTTTAACTGAGGCAAGCGCGACCTGCAGTTCCTTGGATGTTGTTATAAACACCTTCGTTAAAAAACTTGCTTGTGTTATCTTTGTCTAATATTTACATTTGTTTGATGATCTAAAACATTTAAGTGTGAGAAACATACAAAAAAACCCAGGAAATCAGGAAGGGGGCAAACACTTTTTCCACAGCACTTTATAATCTGAAGCGCTGTGTCTATAGACTGGCTGTCATCTTGCTAGACACCAGTTCTATCACGATTGTAATATTTCATCACATGATGAAAGGTTATCACAGAATAATCCTGTATTGTTATGCAGTGACCTTTTATTTTTGGTAACAGTGCACCCACATCATGCCAGAGCATATCAGAGCCACTGGATCCCCTCACTATAGGTGTCAAGGGTTCTTGTTTCTCCTTCAAATCCATTGCATACACCATCATGCTTTAACAGTCATGCTAATTGGTTTCTGGAGCAATGTCACTATTATTATTATTATTATTATTATTATTATTATTATTATTATTATAAGCATTATTATGCAGCTAAATTTCAGCTTTTTGACCTAACCTAGGCAAATATTTGTAGGGTCACCTTCAACAAAGCATTGATATACATATATATTACAATATATATGATTAAGAATATTCTAAATCAAAGCACACAGTTATAATAAAACAGGCATGTATGCATTTTTTGTTGAAAACATGATAGACTACGCAGCATAGCACATCAAAGTGGACATTTTTAAAATGCATGGGTTTGAATGATAACCTCAAGCTCCTTGTCCACCTGTCTGCCCTAGACATAAACTTGAAGCAGTTCAAAGAGTCTGGCTTTGACAGTTTGAGCTCTTTGATGGTAAGAGAAGACATTGGTCAGCTTGTCCTTGGTGCCAGAGGGAAAGTGCTCACCCTTAGCTTGGATGACATCACCAAACAGACCAGCGAGGTACGATCTTTGTTTGTCTGAGTAGACCGCTGTGCTCTATTTCAGAATGGCGATCCCTTTTTAATGTGAAAGAATTAATCTGCATGTTTCAAAAATACTCAAACAGAGAACCATAAGAAGCTTGTCAAACATAAAAGAGTCTTGGTCATTACCAATGGTTTTTTCTTCCAGAATAAATGGGCTGTGAGCTCTGCAGATAAAGACCTCTGTCAGTTGAAGGGCAAGAGTGCTGAGGTATAGTAAAAAGTTAGCAAATATTATCAGCTCTAAGTGGAGGTTTTCACTCCCAAACACAACTTACAGTTTGGGACTTCATTCCTTTATCTGTGTATGGTCTTCCAACAGGAATGTGATAACTTTATCAGGACCCTGCACACAATGGAGGACAGTAAAATGCTTGTGTGCGGGACAAACGCTTTCAACCCTGTGTGTGACTATATGGTAAGTATCTTTGTAAAAGCAAACTTAGAATACACAGGACCAAACGTTGGATATGCCACTAAATCAGGAAAATAAAATATCCGAAATGGAAAAAGAGATGATGAATATATTTCCAAAGACAAGCATCGGCTTGCGTTTCAATTTGCGGCTGGAGCAACAGAGCAAAAATATATAAAATTAACAATTTAGTAGAAATAACGCATAATATTCAGACACTGTTTTATATAGTGTGGGATTTATTTTATTACTGTACATCTTCAACAGTAAAGTATTAAACTTCAGGGACTGAGCTGTCATCTATGGTTGCTAAATAGCTTTATAGATAATCTTAGCCTAACTGTTTGTACCATCATTGTAAACAGTCAAAGGAGCTTGCAAAGAAAAGCGTCTGGACTTCTTTAAGTTGCTTGAAGACGTTTCACCTCTCATCCGAGAAGCTTCTTCAGTTCTAAGGTCAAATGGTGGAGAGTCCCAGATTTAAACCTAGTGGGAGTTTCCCCCCACAGAGGGACAAAAGGACCCCTGATGATCCTCTAATCGCCTGAGCCAGGGTGTGAAACTGGGTGTGGGTCCCAATCAGCCAGAGTTTCGGGTGAGTTCATTGTGAAACCTGGCCCCACCTTATCATGCGAATTCCTGAGGTCAGATGGCCCAGGATGTGAGTGGGCGTTAAGGCGTCTGGGAAACTCAAAACTGGATTATAGATGGCAGAGAGTTGGTGTCATAAACCACCGCCTCTGTTCAAAGATGGTCGCTCACAGTGGACATAAATGGCTTCTTTCACTCCTCTTTCAAACCATCTGTCCTCTCTGTCCAAAATGTGAACATTGGCATCCTCGAAAGAGTGACCTTTGACCTTTAGATGCAGATGGACAGCTGAGTCTTGTCCTGTGGAGGTGGCTCTTCTGTGTTGTGCCATGCGCTTGTGAAGTGGCTGTTTGGTCTCTCCAATGCAGAGGTCTGGGCATTCCTCGCTGCACTGTACAGCATACACCACATTGTTAAGTCTGTGTTTTGGAGTTTTCGGGTGAACCAGTTTTTGTCTGAGCGTGATGCTGGGTCTGAAATGCACCGGGAGCATGACATCCCGATTAGAGGATCATCAGGGGGTCCTTTTGTCCCTCTGTGGGGGGATACTCCCACTAGGTTTATATCTGGGACTCTCCACCATTTGACCTTAGAACTGAAGAAGCTTCTCGGATGAGAGGTGAAACATCTTCAAGTAACTTACAGAAGTCCAGACGCTTCTCTTTGCAAGCTCCTTTGACTACGATGACCTGGATGACTGAGAACCACAGACATCATTGTAAACAGTCATATTGTTTGCAGCATTATATTTATTTATTTATTAAGGAAATATAAAATAAAGTGCTAGTTGGTGATCTTTAGATGAAATCGGAGGCTATTAAAAAAAGTTTGGCAGAACAAGGTTATTTCACCTTATTACAGTTCATAATTAGGTATTTTATAATAGAGAGTCAGAGATATTGTTTTGATTTTTTTATTTACCTTTTGGCATGAAAATGAATAAGGCATGCTAGTTCACTATTTTGGCATGAAATGAATTACTTTTGTTACTTACAATCACACACAGAGAAAGTGCAGGACACATGAGGAAACCAGCAGGACAAACACTATACACACGGGAGACTAGAACAAACGTGTGCACCTGAACAACAACACAAAAACTCAGCTTGAAAAAATAAAAATGAAAACAAGAAACAAAAGTCAAAAATATGACAAGCAAATTCAATACTACACCAAACCCTGCCATTACTGTAACAGCTTATAGTACTTTGTAAAGTTTAGCATGTAGTGAAAACACCTTCCACACTGATTAATAACGTGAGACCCTTAAACACCAGTGTGTGAATGTGAGAGTGAATGAATAATGGTATTGTAAAGCGCTTTGAGAGCCCCTAAAAGCGCTATATAAATGCAATCCATTATTATTATTATTATTAATCTTTTAACAGACTTTAACAAACGGAACTCTCTCCTTGGAAAGAAAAACACAAACAGGTCGGGGGAAAATTCCTTTTGACCCCTACCAACGCTTCGCGACCTTTATGGATGGTGAGTAGCTGTATGTATTCTTCTTCCTTTGATGAATATCAGTCTGGCATAAGATGAGATTCCAGAAAGCTAAAGCTTTTTCCTCTCCACTCAAAAGGTGATACTTTGTACTCTGCCGCTTCGACAAACTTTCTGGGTACAGAATCGGTGTTCCAGAGAATCGGACTACACCCTGTCAAGACTGAATTAAAACGCTCCTGGTTAAATGGTAATTTTATCTTTCTGGACATGTAACCTAATTATGCACCTCTTCATAAGGTGTCAGATACCTGAGACAGATCTTAATAGCTCCACCTTGTAAAACTCTTAACCCTTTGATCTCATATTGTAAACGGTTTGACCCAGATCCCACCATGATTTCCATAAGCCTCATTGAAGCAAGCAAAAATAGCAGCAAAGGTGAAGATGGCAACGTGTTTCTGTTCTTCTATGAAAATGCTGTGGAGCAACTTCACGGCAGCATCCCGGTGTCCAGGATTGCTCGTGTGTGTAAGGTAGCTACTGTAAACTCATCTGATAAAGAAAATATCGAGGCGATGTTCGTGTGCAGTAAATGTCTTTGTAACGTGGAACAAATGTTACAGTTGTTTATGTGTTTGGTTTTAGAGCGACTTGGGTGGCAAAAGGACTCTACAGCAAAAGTGGACTTCTTTCCTGAAAGCCAGACTGAACTGTCCATTTGGAGATGTTGGCTCACCATCTTTGGTCCAGGACGTTTTTCTCCTCTCAGACGAGAATGACTGGAGGAACAGCGTCTTCTACGCCACATTCATCTCCAACTCGTAAGCTGTGTTAATTTGTATTATAGCATCATTATTTTGCATGTACAGTACTGATAAAACCAAAGCAACAGTACTGTAATGACTTCATGAGCCTTTGTTTAATGTTCCAGTGTAGTTTGATTAAATGATTTTGGCAACTGGGTGACGGATGTCCAGATAAATATATAATATATATATAAATGGTGCCATTTTTAGGTCAAAGTGAATTAATTTAATCAAAATCTTGCACGACAGCTCAGGTCATCTCATCATAGCTTGCAGCAATTGTTCACTGCTAGAAATATGGTGGTGCACCATGTTTCTCTTAGAACTTTCTTTAGTTTGTCACAAAGCCACCTAGTAAATAATCTCAGGATTAAATCACAAGGCAGAGTAAAAGTGAACAAACACAAGAGACAATAAACAACAACAGATACCACAAGCTGGCTGATAATTATCTCAGAGGTCTAGTATCTCTAAACTAGCTAGCAGAAAAGGAAACAAGTGAAGGTGAAGGTGTATCTCCATTCACAGCGATCATAGAAAACCCTACTTACTGATGAATCAGGGTTAGAGATTTAAGAAAAGGGTGCATGTAAAGAGATGAAGAAGAGAGAGAACGACACCACAGTGGAACTACTGAAGACGGATAATTGGCCCAAGCACACCTAACAGCTTCAAAGAACATTTCTGTAGCACTAAATTAAGGCGGCCGAGTCATTCCTGACATTACAAGAGTCTGTTTGGAACATTTTCCAATTCTGCAGGGAAAATGTGGTTAATATGGGCTAAAACAGCTCAAGTACATGCTGTCATTACATGACAAAATAAATTTAATTCAGCTTTTTCAAGTGAAATATTAGAATTATTTTCTGAGATAAAACATTTTGTGTTAAGTTGCAAACAAATGCCAAGTACAGGTATAAGCAACGTATCAGCAGTCATATATATACTGTAGGGATTCTTTTGTGTCTGTTGCAGGGAGCCCTCCTGTGATTGCAGTCACTCTGCTGTCTGTGCATACAAGCTGTCAGACATCAGCCAGGTGTTTAGTGGGAGGTTTCTGACTGAGTTGGATACTGGGAACTGGGACATATACACAGGAGAGGAGCCATCCCCCTACCCTGGTTCAGTGAGTATTAAGCCAAACTTTATATATTCACTGACTTTACCTTTTAAATAAAGAACAACACAATCTGACTTGCTTTCTGTCATATACTCAGTGCATTGATGACGAAACGCGTGCCAGCGGCCTGACGAGCTCTTTGAACCTCTCAGACACAACGCTGTTGTTTGTAAAGAACCACCCTCTGATGGAGGGCGTGGTTTCACCAATGACTGGCAAGCCTCTGCTTTTCAAGCCAATGACGCATTTTTCAAAAATTGTAGTGGACCAAGTCACGTCACTGGATGGACAACAGCACCTGATTATGTTCGTCGGCACAGGTGCACATTCATCCGTGCCAGTAACAAAATCACACTGGCAGATGAAGCTCCATGATGGATTCATTTCTCTTTCCCACAGATACTGGTTGGCTGCAGAAGGCGGTGAAGTTTGAAGGTGAGGATGGGCGTATCATTGAGGAGCTGCAGCTGTTTAAAGAGCCTCAGCCTGTGGATTTCCTGCAGCTTTCCTCCAAGACTGTAAGGTTCACTAATTTTGTCCGAATGCAAAACTAAGCTGGGAAATCTTTAACTTGAGTTTAATGTCTTACTCAGCTCTGAGCAGTAGTAATTTAAATACGCTTGTAGAGAGATGGCTATAAACTCGTTTTGTTTGTTTGTTTTTTCCCCTGTAGGGCCATCTGTACAGTGGCACCAGTAATGCAGTTGTTCAGATTAATGTTAGAGACTGTAGCCGCTACACATCATGTGATGACTGCCTTCTTGCCAGAGATCCGTACTGTGGCTGGGACCAGATCAGAAGCCAGTGTGCATCGGTTTTTGGTGCATCAAACTCATCAATGTAAGCCAAATTACTGACCATGCTAAAGAGGGAGAGTGCTAAGCTTTGGACTAAATGAAGTTTTCCCCTCCTTCTAGGATTCAGAGTCTCAGTAATGGAGACATCACGATGTGCCCACCCTCTGAGTGTAAGTGCAGCATTCATGGAGTTCTCTTGCAGTGCAAGCAAGTGCAGGCTGACAAAAACAGATCACTAATTTTTACCATTTACAACAACATGGACATATAAAAAGCTTTTGTTTTGTTTGATCTGTCCCTCAGCAAAAAAGCAACCTGTCACTGTCTACTTCAACGTCAACATATCTCAGCTCCTCCCATGTTCCCCTGACACCAACCTACCAATCATCTGGTACTTTTCTCACAACGTCCTTCATTTTGGTCCACAATTCACTGTATTGAGTCTGGGTCTCATCATCAGACCTTCCTATTCTGATGCTGGACTGTACAGATGTGAGACAGTAGAAGCAGTGAAGGGCAGAGTCCACAGAAAAACCATTGCTCAGTACCTTGTTAAGGTTCACGACACTGATGCCATTATCACGAACCTGAGGGCTGCTGTTTGCACAATGGCTGCTGTTGTTTCCTTGGTCTCATTTTCCAAAGTTGTGTTTATGGTGATTGGATACCTGAAGTCAAAAAAGGAAACACTCGACGTGGCAACGAGAACTGCAACAACCATCAGATGAGGCCTTGTAATTATAAGAAACCAAGCATGTGAAAGATGCATGGAGGAAGGTCTGCTTCAAAGTGGGAAGGATGCTAGCACAAAAGGACACCGGCAGTAGCATCAGTGTTTGTGAGATCTCAGACTGGTCTCTTCTTCTACTTCTCTACCTTTGTTACATTTAATGCAAAAAAAAAAAAAGGAAATAAAAAACAGACCATATGAAAACAGTCATGGAATTCCAAACTCAGCATCATTACACCCACTGAAATTGTTACCTCTTCCAAAATACAGTGATTCAATAAAATGATTGACATTATATTTTGTTGTCAGATTTGTGAGCCAAACAGTGCCAGTGTCGACCTATGGACTTTGGAGTTTGTGTATTTTATCTATTAGGCACAATGTTATGTAATTTATCTTGACTTTTATCTGTTTTTTTTTTAAATTTCACAGCTTTTGCTACATTTATACTAAACCAAAGTAATTAAATCATAGAAAAACAATTAAATTACAGAAAAACTCGTTTTTGCTTTTTTCCAGTAAGAAAAACAAGTCTGCATAATGACCTACGTGAAAATTTTCCTGCAATTTTGCTTATCACAGTTTAAGCCCAACGAGTCATGTTGACATATTTGTTTTTTCATTTAATACAGCAGCATTTGTTTACAATGTAGAAAAACTAAGACCCGTGGCTGAAAGTTCACTTCGCTTTCTTATTTGAAGATATTTCAGAATTAAATTTATACTTAAGCTTTACACTGACAGAAAGAGGAGTTTTACTGGTTGAGCATTGATGCAACAGCTGTGATATGATGCTATATAAATAAAATTGAATCTAATTGGTCCAACTTGACATCAAAGTGGGTCTTATGTGGCCCACAATGTCAAATGAGTTTGACATCTCCGCCGATTTTGTGTCTTTGAATATTTGACTTTAACCAGCGTGCAGGCCTCTTGTATCACCACAAAGTCCACTCTAATCATATGTATGTTGGAAGCTGCTACCATATCGCATTTCTTTTTAAA
Organism: Neolamprologus brichardi; assembly: GCF_056152115.1. Classification (NCBI taxonomy): domain Eukaryota; kingdom Metazoa; phylum Chordata; class Actinopteri; order Cichliformes; family Cichlidae; genus Neolamprologus; species Neolamprologus brichardi. The sequence goes on from NC_142122.1 coordinate 4,496,638, forward strand.
GACTCAATTAAGGATGAAGAGGAAAGCTTTAAGTACATTTTACATTTCCTCTCACCTGCAATAATTGGCTGAGCTGTTTGATGGCATCATGTATAAAGGAGTAGGCTGCACTGGTTGCTAGCACAGCATAATTCAGGGCACCCTCAGCTTTGTGTGCTCAGTCTGCAGCACAGCATTCAGAAATAATGGCAGCTAGTCCAGCCAGCTTCTGTCTGCAGTGATTATTACTGCAGCTATTGGATGACATATAGCTGTCACTGTGATTATGGCTCCAGTCATTGCTGTGCTTTGGCTGTTACAATTTTGGCTTTGACACAGGACTTAATGGGTGTGTGCATATGCAGTGATGGTTGGGTTGGGTGAGTGTTCGATTGAAACAGCTGTGTGTGCGCTCTTCTGCTGTGCATTGCTAACACACCTGTCACAGAAGCGCTGCAGGTTTGGATAGCAGTACGGGTAGGCATGCATACAACAGCATAGATTACACCATAGAACTACAAGAAACAACAGCCAGGAAGAACTGCTGTGCATGCAGCAGCTTTTACAATGAGAAATAAATGCCACGTTATCTTACCACATAACTTGCAACACACATGTGGATCAGAATCACAGTAAAAGTCTAGATGAATATTGCCATTCGTGATTCCTAAAGGTCAACTATTCATTTCTTTAAACTTTCTGCCATGTATGTATACGGCTATAATAGTAGCAGTTCATATGAAACATGGCTAAAGTTTCAAATAATGAGCTCAACATTTGTACATGAGCCAAAAAGCTCAGGCTTCCCACTGCTTTAAACACTTCTTTTTATCCTGGATTTTTATCTTGTATAATCATCATGTCAGCTCATTGATCTGCCAAGGGCGCCTAACATTACAAGTGCTAGTAGCAGCAGAATTATTTATTTCCTTGCATGTTGGCACCACACGCCTGTCTGAAATGGGGTTAAGCATCACTCCATCAGCGACTGGCTTGGACTACAGCCACTCTACGGGTATTCATTTTCTACATCAGTATAGTGCAGTACCACCAGCAATGCTGATCCACATGGCTGCCCTCTATGTTGCTTGTTTACATCTTCCTGTCACAAGCAGAGAGGAATTGAGACATTGGAGCTGGGAATAAGCACTATAGGTCCTCTTTAAGGGGCTTTGTAATTACAGGGACTGGCTTCCAAAATATTTGTCCTTGCATCATCAGTATCCTCTAAAATGAGTGTAAAGGCGAGTCCACCCACCCCAGTAGATCAATGTGAAAACAACCTTCTGGGTTTAGATAACAGAAAGCACTTGAGGACATGTACCAGACTCACTTGGCTTCATTAATCCTTCCGTAAGCTGTTCAAATCCATACTTCTCACTAGATGGCAGCATGGGATGTATTTGGAGAAGCTGTGTGTTTTTCATCTGCAGCCGCTGAGGAAAAAGGGGGAGGAAAAAAGAAACAACATTAGTTTTTTAAAGTGGCCTTGAACTGAGCTCTGTGGTGATGGTGTAATTAGTTCTCAGGGGAATGAAAACTGCTCTCTAAATGTCGGCTGGTTCTCTCTTTTCCGTCTGTCTTTTTACTCTCTTTCCCATGTGCCTCTGTCATTCTCTCCTCCACGTCTACACCCAGTGCTTTTTCTATTCCTTCGTCATCGCTTTTCCCGTGCCTCTTGTAGACTTTCTCCCCTCAACTCGAAGGCAGAAACGTGACCGGAATAGTTACTTTTTCCTTTGGGAGCATTTTGTGAAAAGTTAACTCACATATGTGAATAAGTAAATAGAAATATGTTAAAATTTGGAGATGAGAGGAAACATAAACCGGAAAACATTGATTGTTGTCTGCAATTAGACTGAAGCGACTCAACCGGATCTATAAAAGGAAAGATAATTAAATGCCATTGCAAGCACATACATGAAAGACACATTTAGGGACTGCATCTGGGTGTCACAAGAAGTTTTAAGAGAGAACCTGCTGCTAATACTCGTCTGTATAACTGTATCTGTAAGTGTGTCCAGTGTTTATGCCTTGAAAAACATCACTGAAGATGAGAGGTTTCCTGTTGGCCACCAGCCTAGCATTGATTATTCACAAGTGAAAGCAGATAAGCACTGCATAGATCAGTAGAAGTTCAGACGATACCATTTCCACAGTCAGAAACATTGGCCTGTAAACCACAGTCCCACTCTGATTTCCTCAAATAGTTATTTCAACACACAAAATGAAGAAATGATAACGCCACTTAACATTCTTGGTATACTGCACATATCACTATCATGTGTTAGTATCATTTGCTGCCACAAGATGGCAGTCATGGATAACTATAATGTCCAGTTAAGGCGTAAACCCGAGGGTTTGGAAATAATTATTTGGAAAGTATTGAAATCTGCCAACTGCTCTTTTTTAAAGGTGTGTAGTTGGTCAACTCCAGACTATGTTATCTAAGAGGTTCAGTTGTCTGCCAAGGAAATATGGGAGTCTTTTAGTTTACTGAGTGCGCTATCGTTTGAATAGTTTTGAAAACTGCTCTGAGATAACAGCTACTGCCTTAAAAATAAAATAATAAAAAAAGACTATGAACAGCTCTCTGTTCTCTGTGTGACATCTTGTTATACTTCTTTCCCACACAGTAGAAAGATCTGCACCTCTGTTAGTTGAGTAACACACCTCTTTGATCTTGGTTTCCAACCTTCTTCTCCATGGGGGGGCTCTCTCTGCATGTAGCATTCTTGATCTTGAGGATTGCTGTTGCAGTGGCACATGCCATTTCACTGGTTTCTGTGATGCTGGTCGTGGGGATGGTGTGTAGGGCTGTGATAATGTCTGTAAGCATTGTGTTGGAACTTTGTCACTGAGCTGGTGGGTGTTTGTGTGTTTAGTCTGGCTGCAGTCTTCATCCTCAGCTCACTTGTGTTCCCATTGTGGTTTGAGTCTTCAGCTTTAATGGTCGATCCCTTTTTTTTGATGCCGGACCACTGAGTTCCCAGCTGCTTCTTCGTCAGATTGGATGTTGTTCTTCAGCCCATCCACAGATTTGCTGTTTAAAAAGTGGATCCAAATCCAGCTGCTGTGGATGTGTCAAACAAAGGGGTTACTTTGTTAGGGACTGGCTGCACTACTTGAAGCTGATAGGAAGGCAAACATAACCTGAATAACCACTTGTAACTGAGCTCCACAGAAGAGCATCTCTGAACACAGAACCTGGTGAACCTTGATAGAGATGAGCAGCAGAAGACCACACAGTGATTCCTTTCAGGTAAGAACAGGAAACTGAGCTAATGCTAGCATGCTAGCATGGGCTCAGCTAAACTGGACAATAGAAGATTGTAAAAACATTGGTCAAAAGAGTTAAACTAAAGTACAAATGCTTTCAAACCTTCAGATGTGCAATCAAGAGCTCTATTTGCAGCACTGTTCAAGTTTACTTCAGTTTGTAGGGACTTGCACATGAGCATGCCATGCAAAAACTTTATTCGGGTTTGATGTGAACACATTGTATAGCCTAAGAAATCATCACTAAAATAGGGTATGTTTCGGGGCGTGACAAGGCACTACCACATGATCATGCATACCCTCATTCATGACATCAGGTTTCAAAGTCCAAGATGGAGGCAAGTGTTGGGTGTAATGTATTCCACAATAACACATTACTATTGTCACGGTCCCCGTGTCTCTCTGGTTGGCTCACGCTGGCTACAGGTTTTGTTGTTGTTGTTCGTTTTTGTTTTCTTTGTCTCTCCTCCTCCTCTCTGCCTGGGTGGAGCTTGTTACGGGTTCTCGCTCTTGGCCCACGCACCTGTGTGATTGTGTCCACCTGCTGTTGATCTGGCTGATTTCCCCAGCTGCTATTTAAGGCAGTGGCACAGAGCAGCTCACCGCTGGAACGTTGAACCTCCTGAGTTCGTGCTCTCGGCGTTATCAAAAGAATCCCCTGTGTGTATTCTGCTGTGGAACTAACGTTAAATTCTGTGTGTAGACATCCCTCTTCTGGACCAAATCACGGGACCTGCCCGGGTGTGGCAGCGTGTGTGGAATTTTGGAGCGAGTGCGGCTGAAGAGGAGTGCGTGTGTGCGGAGCAGCTGTGGCGGTGACTGTGTGAAAGAGGAAGCGTACATCACTGTACATATATATAGCACTGAGGTGATCCCTGTTGTAAATAAATCTCCTTTTGTTCTCAAAGAAAGAACTGTCTGCGCGTGAGTCCGCCCAGTAGCCATGACAACTATTATCACTTATATTGAGAATATAAGTTACTGAACTAAATTCAGTAACTTATATTGCAGTTACAATTTCATCATTACTTGGATTCCAAAGATTCTTCAGTTGTCTGCATACCAGGTGGACAGAAAAAATATGTTTTTCTTTCATCTAATTTCACTTTGTATGGAGGAAGTTGGTCTAAAAGTTATAAGGGGTGGACACATGGACATTACTTCACTTTTATTGTATGACAGGATGAGAGTGTGATGGTAAAATGCAATCTGGGTCCAGGACGGAAACAAAAATGTCTATTACGACTCAACACCGATGGCAGTGGTCAGAATGGTCAAGCTGAGGATTCAGAAGGGTGGGTGACTTACTATAGTCACTGATAACATAATGACATAATAGCCCACTCTTTGCATTTTTAGTTTAAAATCACCCTGGTGTTGACGATGAACGGAGAAGAATAAGCTACTATGAGAGAAACAATATATTCTATTTACTGCTTTATGTCACCCACTGCCTTTGTTGGAACGTGAAACAGTGATTCTGCTGCTTTTATCTTTAGCCGTTAACTATAATTCCTTAAAAGCAATCATGTATCCTCATATTCTTGCTTATTTTTCTTATTATTTGAAATGTCTTCTAGTAAAGTCTTGAATAATAAAAAGAACACCCACAATTTTAGCAGAATAAGTGAGACTGACAAAATCCCTGTCTGTATTCAGTTTGTGTTTTCCCTCACAACTCGGGACCTTTTATTTCCAGTAACCTTAAAGATGACAGTAAGTGAGCAAACACATGAAACAACCCGTTCTGATACATGTTGTTCACTCCCGCAGTTCACACTGCTGCCGTTGGCTTTCTTCCAAACATATTTAAAACTGAAGCAGACGACTAAATCCATGTATTTCCACATGTCAGAGAGATTTTCCAGTTACTGTTATTTTAAAATTTTCAGTTGTTTCTGGTTTCTGTGTAGGGACAGGAATCAAGAGCTTGTAGAGAACCATTTCCCAGTAGTCCAATTCCTTGGACTTGTTAGCGTGCTAACAGTTATTGTGTGTATTGGTTCCAATTTGTGGAGCAGTGCAGTCTATAGCGTGGATACGGAGATGTCTTTTATTTTTATTGCACAAAAGAATGGAAAACTGCATAAAGTAAAGTAAAGTGGAAACAGCTGCATTACGCTGCTAACACAACTTCGCCTCTTTGCAAGCACCTGCACAAACAGCATGCTAATGCTCAGCCAGCCAAAAACCCAGGCTGAAAGCAAAGTGAATGCCAACCCCAGCCCGGCAGCCTGAACTTCAACAGGTAACAAACTGATGCTTTGTGTCTTTGGCTTTGTGATCATACCTAAATACCAAGAGAAAGATCATGCACGTCCTGATCAGGATAGGCATTTGTGTTGGTGTGTGGGGCTGCAGCTTCAGATTTGTATCGTTAAATGGTAGTTATGAGACAGTGTGTTTCAGCTATTTTACAGAGTAACATGAAAGTAATGTAATGAATAGTACAGTGAATTACTTTTTTCTTGGAGTAATTAAGTAACATACAACATTTTTTTTTTTTTTTAGAAAAGTGTTCTGTGTTATATGTTAAATTATTACTTTTTTGAGGAACAACCCCAATACTTAGAGGGGAAATACCTCCAACGTGCAAAAACAATTGACCACACAGCGTGCAATTAATTTGTCAAAGACATTACGTACATGTAAAGTAGAGACAATGAACCCAATGAGAATGGATAACAGAACTGATAGGGAGTTGAATCAATGAGTGATATCAATAATGGAATCGGAATCTCTAAATTATTATCGATTCCCATCCCTTTTCTTGCAAAAGAAGAATTTGTGAATTTGTGCTTCACTGATTTTTTTGCTCAGTATTCCTTCACAGCAGGCTGTAAAAGGCAATTTTACCTGATATCTACCTCAGCCAAAATAAGCCAAAGCAGCTCTATCTGGTTTACCCGATTTGAGTCACAGTGTACGAGTGTTGTGGATAAAATGTTTTTAGTTTGCTTTGTTAATATTAAAGGCATAATTTAAACTTCTTATGATACTTTATACAGCAAATAATTTGAACTAAACAAGAGTCAGCAAAGAAACAAGGCCTTTAAAATGTTAGTCGAGTTCAGCACACAGAAATAAGCTAATAAACGCTTTTTCACACAGTCTACACTACCTCTCATCCTTCCTGTTCATTTGATGACTTTCTGCTTTCTTCTGCTTTTTCCCACCATCTGCCCAGCCCCCCTTTACTCTCATATCCTGCATGTCCCTCTGAAGACCCTTAACTTCGCATTTAAGGTGGGTCCATAATGTCTGTTTTCCATAAATGATAGATTACAGTGATAACTTTAAATTAATTTTAATAGTCAGCACCCCTGAGACCACCCATTCAGCTCCAGGAATGGAGAAAAATGGAGAGATACAAGTATAAAGACCTTTACTGTGCCTAGTTGTCTCTTTCTTTTTCCAGTTCATTTTTAGCCCTCAGTGGGCCTTGTATGAAAGATGTTATATTAATTAGAACCTGGTGGGCCCCATAGGCAGTTCAACACATCCTCTCGATAGTAAAATCTCTAGAATGACTCTTCCTATAGGTATTACCCTAGGCCTGTCCCTGGATGATAAACCCAGGCTTCCCTCAAAATGACCCTTCTGGACATTAAATCAGTTTTATCCAGCAGTGCTGTAGGTGGCCTCTGTATAACCCCTTAGAAACTGTGCCTAGGACATCCCTTGTCTGATTACAGACCATAGCATTAATAGTTTGTGTGTTTTTGGGAACCTGGGATGATCACTGTGGATGTTAAACTAACTGACATCCAGGCTTTCTTTGCTTATAGTAAAGGTATCAGACCTTGAATTTTATTTCAATTTGCCCTAAATGACCAGGTTTTAATCTGAATGCTACCCTCAGGATGGCACATTAATCAAATGCAAAATCTGTCCCATGGCTATATAAAGTACTTATTTATTCCTTTTAAATGTAATTTGTTGCACAGATTACTCCTTATATTACTTTTGCTTTAGTCCTAAGATGCTTTGTCAAATAATTACCCACTAACACTTTCAACCTTAGGCCACATACCCACACACGGACACAAATCCCTATCCTACTGAGGACACACACACAGAAGATTTCTTCTAGTGTTTTAACAAAGCCAAGAGCAAAAGTGGTGAAAATCAGCCAATTACAGAGCACAGAAATGTGATTCTGCTGTAAAAACTGCTATGGAGGCTTGTTTGGAACAGGCTGGGCTGCTCAGCCCTGCTTTTACTGAATACTGAAAATTAAACTTTGGCTGCTTGACTGGGATCAAAATACACTTATTGTCACCTCATTCTGCATTTCCTGCTCTTTGCTTTATATTCTGCAGCTGCTTTGAAAGATTTGATGTGGTGTTAGCAGCACTGGTGTAGGCGAGGTTGAATTTTATCGTCACTTTGTGTTCATATTATGGCTATCACAAGACTAGAATACCAAACCGGACACCAATAGCCAGGAAAATATTACATAATGCCTTTTTGATACCAAGGGGGGGGGGGGGATTACAAAATTAAGGGGCATACATTTTTAAAATTGATACATTATTTTTAATGCCAAAACTGAAAGATGAAAACTGCTCCCAGGCTTTAAACATGTTTAAACATGAGAGGCTATGGGTACAAGATACGACCCTGGTCTGGAGCTACATTTGCATTTTAAGGATAAATGTTCTTACACACAGTCCCAATCAGGCCACCATCAGCTTGTAATTTTCAAGAGTGCCCCTTTGGGAATGTCATCCTAGCAGAGGTGCCTTTCTTCACTTTGCCAAGTGAGGGACAGGAAATATGAGGGAAGTAGCAGTGACAGTAATAGAGAGAAAAATAGAAGAGCAGGGGGTCTGAAACCTAGAAGAAGAAATGTGACTGAAAGGGAGATAAAAATAAGAGAGAGGAAGGCATGCTATCAAACATCTGCCTGTTCTTCTCTATAGGGAACTGTTTGTCTCCTTGAAACAAGGAGAAAAACTGAAAAATAGTTTTTATAATGAAATAGGATGACCATGTGCAGCAGTATTGACCATATGAGCATATGAAGCAGTGTTGTGTCTATGCATAACAGACAACTTAGCAAATCCACAAAAAAGGCTGAAGATAACACAGTTTGACAGGAATAAAATAGCATTTTCCCAAAGAGCTATTAGATGAAAACTTGGCATATCTTAGTGTGGTGTCCACTGTGTCCTCAAAAAACACACTAAATAAACCGGACAAGTGGAGGACAAATGAAGAAGTGTCAGGCTTAAAGAACTATCTACAGCAGATGAACTATATATGAAAGGAATGTCCTTCAGAAATAGCTGAGCATCACAGTGACAATGATCCCAAACTCACTGACAGTGTAATAAAAACACACAATTGAATACTATCATAGATTAGTCCCCCAGAGCCCAGACCTCAATATTACTGAATCGGTGTGGGATCATTAGCAGTGTAGGAAATGAAAAAGTTTGCCGAAGAGAGTTCAGGCTGTGTTGGAGAATAAAGGTGGCCAAAACAAATATTGACTTTCAAGCTCACTGATTTATAAAAAAAAAACTCTGTTTTTGTCTTATATGCTGCATTTACATTTATATCTACTTTATTTCTCTAGTTTTCTTTGTGGGCCACATGTTGTGTCCAAGGTGCTGACGCTGTCCAAGGTGCTGATGCTGCTCCTGTGTGAAGCATGAGCGCTGTCCAAGGTGCTGAACCCAGTTTGGCGAACCTTAAATTATTTGGCAGTAGAATTAGCTTCCCAGTAAATGACAATGACAGTTTAACCCTTTAAGACCTACCATAGAACCAAGTCTGCCAGAGCTTATATTATATTTTTACATGCTGTGGAGCCATTTTTGGGAGCATTTCAATTCAATTCAATTCAATTCAATTCAATTTTATTTATATAGCGCCAAATCACAACAAATGTCGCCTCAAGGCGCTTCATAGATACAGAGAAAAGCCCAACAATCATATGACCCCCTATGAGCAAGCACTTTGGCGACAGTGGGAAGGAAAAACTCCCTTATAACAGGAAGAAACCTCCGGCAGAACCAGGCTCAGGGAGGGACGGCCATCTGCTGCGACCGGTTGGGGTGAGAGAAGGAAGACAGGATAAAAGACATGCTGTGGAAGAGAGACAGAGATTAATAACAGATATGATTCAATACAGAGAGGTCTATTAACACATAGTGAGTGAGAAAGGTGACTGGAAAGGAAAAACTCAATGCATCATGGGAATCCCCCGGCAGCCTACATCTATTGCAGCATAACTAAGGGAGGATTCAGGGTCACCTGGTCCAGCCCTAACTATATGCTTTAGCAAAAAGGAAAGTTTTAAGCCTAATCTTAAAAGTAGAGATAGTGTCTGTCTCCCGAATCCAAACTGGAAGCTGGTTCCACAGAAGAGGGGCCTGAAAACTGAAGGCTCTCCCTCCCATTCTACTTTTAAATACTCTAGGAACAACAAGTAGGCCTGCAGAGTGGGAGCAAAGTGCTCTAATAGGGTAATATGGTACTACAAGGTCATTAAGATAAGATGGGGCCTGATTATTTAAGACCTTGTATGTGAGGAGCAGGATTTTGAATTCAATTCTGGATTTAACAGGAAGCCAATGAAGGGAAGCCAAAACAGGAGAAATATGCTCTCTCTTTCTAGTCCCTGTCAGTACTCTTGCTGCAGCATTTTGGATTAACTGAAGGCTTTTCAGTGAGTTTTTTGGGGCCTATGGAGGGGTGCAACTATCCATGTATGAGAAATCTAAAACGCCTAAAATGACTTCATGTTTTTGTGGATTTACAGTGTTTTAGAGCAGATTTCTAACGATCAGTTTCACCTGCCTGACAAAGATTTGTTTCCTATGTTGTGCATTGGTTAGTACAACTGTGCATTAAAATGGTTAGATGTTGATTATTTTTTAATTTTCAAGTTGCTATACATCAATACAACCATTATAGCCCAAATTTTAATAATATGTCTGCATTAAGTGCATAGTAATTACACACATTGCAAAAAAGTGCAATAAACTACAAAAAAAATGTAAAATCGTTTTTGTTTTTTTAACATATATTTCTAGTTAGAGAAATTTAAGAGCCTTATCCCTCAAAACTGTAAATACAAAAAAGTTGCACAAAATAGTTTCCCACCACAGGAAATTTATTTTGAGTGTCTTCATAGTTTTATTTTTGAAATACACCAATTTTTATACACTGCAGGAAAAACGAAAATAAATATTATAATGCAAATTTGCAAAAAACCAGCATATGCATCAAAATAAACTATTTCCAGCAGTGCAGTATGAGTCCTAAGCATCCCAGAAACAACACAGAAAGTCATAAAGTCAAACATAACTTTTAAAAACACCAGTATAGGCGCTGATGGTAAAAAACTACATTTCCGCACAATGACGTCACTTCCGGTTTCGGGCAGGACATGGAGGACTTTAAAGGGTTAAAAAACATTTTATTGTAGTTATTCACTTCCTTTCTTCCCTTTGCACCATAGGCTCCATTCGTGGCCTTCTGGAGTCAATGCTTCCATGGTTCAAGGCTGTTGTGGTAGCACAAGGTGAGGTTTCTTTCTTTGGGGTGCTTAGTTGCAATTAAAGGAAACCCCTTAGAAAATAACCAGAACAAAGTCTGAAGTGGAGAATGTTACCAGATTGAAGTCTTTGGTTTGGATGTTCTACAATAATTAGTTTGTAGAATGGCCAATTGTCCGCACACTATGACCATCTACTGACCATTTACAAAAGCACTCAAATTACACAAGCGTGACACTCATTTCTGCTCAGGTTAGACTGAAACCATTGTTACAGTCTCACATATTGTCCCTTTCATTTCATTTCTCTTTCTTGCCTCAGTCTTCGTCTTCCTTCTTTGATTACACTGCTCTCTCTGACTGTGCAACATTCTGCCTCTTCATTTCAGAAAGAGACACGTCCATGACTTTGATCCTGCATTTACAGCCTTTATGTTCTTTCACTTTAATCAAGGGCTCTCTCAAACCTGCTTCCTTCTTAAGTGATACTCTTAATTCCCCAAAGAATGTGTGCTCACCTTCTTCCCACAGGAGGCTGTAGGTCAAGAGTTGCAACAAAAACATCCCCCAGAACGGTCAAGGCTAAGTTTTTATGTCAAGAGCATGTCAGGACAGGGAAATTTGGACAAACAATATGGTGTTTGGTTTGGGCTTGGTAACTGAAAGTGCTTATTGCAGCCCTTATTCGTAGTTGCACATTTTTTTCATGAATGAGATGCACTAGCTGATGTACCGTTATAGGGCTAAGTACACCCAAATAACAGCCAATGATATTAAGCCATGCAGATAGTTGTAGTTTATAATATAGAGTTGTCTGTCACAAGCATGGGACAAACAGTCCTTACCCATGAACACAACCATCCTTTTCCACCTATCCAATTCTGGGTCTTGGGGGTGGACCCTAACCCAGCCACCATAGGGCGAGAGCCTGGGTACACCTGGACTCGTCATTAATTTGTCACAAGGCTAACACATAGAGACAGACAGCCAATTAGACCTACATGCACAACTATGGATAATTTAGAACGACCAACTAACCCAGTAAGTGCATGTCCCAGTATTTACTTGGTATCGATCTGTATAACTATGTTTTGTGGAAACCTGGAATGTGCCTGTTTATAAAGGACTTTGAGTCTACTTCTTGATATAAAACCATTTATTAAAATATTCTGTTGTTAAAATGTGCCACAGGCTATAAATAAAAGAGCTATGACAGTCAATACAAAAAGGCTCAAAAATATTTTTGAGGTATAGTTTTTATTTCCCCCAAAAAGACAGTATCACAATTCAGTGGACTGCATATTGAACTTAGAGGCTAGAAACAAAGTCTCAACTATTAAACGATCCAATACCAATAAAAGCTATCGATATCTGGATTGATCTGCCCACCTCAAGAATCACCAGACCAGAATATTTTGATGGGATGATTTTTCCCATTGGGATATGTATAAACAACGTTTTTCTTTGATGAACTATAACATAATACAAATGTTAGAAATATAATGCATTCTCATAGAAAATGAATACATTTATTCACATCATTTGACAGTTTGTGCAGCACATAGAGCCAAAAAGACGTTAACAGCTGGCGCAGCTCAGGAAATACTATGATAAAAAGCATATTGCCTTTTCCCTTAATGATGAATATGAATCCATATAGTGGTCCTGTTGGCTTCACCAGACTAACAGTAGGCATATGATGATGATGATGATGTTGGCAGTATCATAGAATGTGAACATGTTTCAACTATTTAAGACCTCTAAAAAATACAGGTGGTACAAACAGCTCAATAAAAGAGCCCACTTGACATCCTGGAGATTAAACTTTAATAGGTGTGAGTATAGAAAGAGATGCGGTGAGTCTATACTAGCACACACTCGTGGCTCTGTGTGTGTTTGTTTGTGAATCCATTGGACACTGTATGTATTAAACTTTCATGGCCGCTTGGTTTGAGCTGGTTCTTTCTCTTGCAGCATGTAAATTACAGGCACCACTGTACGTATATGTGCGAACGTGTGCGTTGAAGTGCATAAGACAGAGTGGGCGAGGGTGAGCGTGCGTGAAGTTTGTTTGTTAAAAGTTCATATGGAAGCCTGTGTGTGTGTGTGTGTGTGTGCGCGCCCCAGTGCGTGGCTGATTGTGTGTTGTGTGCTATGAATATTTGATGTGCTGCTCAGTATTCATGAGGGACAAAGACAGAGAGAAGCAAAGAAACAGGAGGAGACAAGAGGGGTAGGGGAAATGGGGATGAAGGGAGATTTAAATCAAATCACGACAACATATGTTTACTATGACCATAAAACTGTTGTCCTTTAATGTGATTATAGCTTTGGTTGCGTGTGGTTGTTCCAGCACTGTAAAATACAGCAACAACATGATAAAGAAAGACAAAATATGTTCTTCTAAAACAGATTTTCTCTGTTTGCTGTATGAATGTGTACGTGTGTGAAGTTGAACTGATCGGTTTAAAACGGGAATGAAATGGTCATGACTGAGCAGGATATTGTAAATGAAGAACAGTGAATGTGTCTTAAACAAATGGCGGCAATCTTCTTAATGAGTCATTCAGTCTCTTTAGAGAAAACTTAAGTGGTAGCTTGTGACCCTCATTGTGTCTAAATCAACTAGACTTTGTACTAGACCCTACCAGATGCTCAAAATGGACCTTTGGGGGGCAATTGTGACAGGTTTGCATATTTACCTTACTAAGCAATAGTATATACGTTTTCTTATGCATTTGTTATGTATACCTACTTGCTTTTTAATATCCTTGAGTAAATAAAACTGGCTTTAAAAAAAACCTTTGAGGCCATGGTAAAATATTCATCCATCCATCCATCTTCATCCGCTTTATCCGAGGCCGGGTCGCGGGGGCAGCAGCCTAAGCAGAGAGGCCCAGACCTCCCTCTCCCCAGCCACCTCCTCCAGCTTATCCGGGGGAACACCAAGGCGTTCCCAGGCCAGCCGAGAGATATAATCTCTCCAGCGTGTCCTGGGTCTGCCCCGGGGCCTCCTTGTCAGATGCCCGAACCACCTCAGCTGGCTCCTTTCGATGTGGAGCAGCAGCGGCTCTACTCTGAGCCCCTCCCGGATGGCCGAACTTCTCACCCTATCTCTAAGGGAGAGGCCAGCCACCCTTCGGAGGAAGCTCATTTCCGCCGCTTGTATCCGCGATCTCGTTCTTTCGGTCACTACCCACAGCTCGTGGCCATAGGTGAGGGTAGGGACGTAGATCGACCGGTAAATTGAGAGCTTTGCTTTTACACTCAGATCCCTCTTCACCACGACGGACCGGTGCAGCGTCTGGATTACTGCAGCAATTACTGGCAATAGGGATATGGTAAAATAAACAAACAAAAACAAATGAGCTTAATCATGATCTCTCAAATCTTTGCTTTTCATGTTTTTGTTTTTGTTTGCTCCTAAAACTCATTATTAAAGGGTACCTGTCATGCAAACTCCCAAATCTGTATTTTTATAGAGCTACTAGAGTAGCTTTGGATGATTCACAGAACAGTATAATCTTTATCTTAGGACTCAGTCACACAGACCCAGAGACTTGTCGCCAGCTCCCTGCCAATCCCCGCTCACTAGGGAAAATGTGCCATCCCTGAATACATGGTGAGTCAGTGGTGGAGGCTCCAAAGAGGTTTTTGCACCAAAAGTCTTCTAGTGATTGTTTTGGTTTCAGCAGATTGTTGTGCTCACCTGTAGTTTGTGAGGAAGATGTTGACATGTCTACTAACACTTGTCAACTGCTCATCCTGCAGAGGTGAAAGTACATTGTGCCTGTTGGTTGCTGCAATAAAAACTTTACTTTTGCTTACTTTTACTATATACCGTGTGTGTGTGACACACTATGGCAGCCAATCTTGGACAACAAGTTAAACACTTTGTGTTTTCCTGTTAGAAAGACAAACACAAGGTCACCAACACGGAGACACTTTCCAGAACATCCACTAACATCCACGTACTCAATAAATGGATCCTAAAAGACCTTTACTATTGAGATCTGAAAAAAGGCAAGTGCCTAACTGGACAGGCAAAGTAGTCATTCATGTTATACTTTGACAGCCACTTAAAGTCTGCTGCCTGGGGAGCTTGCATAGTTGGTGCATTGTAATGGAAATTATCTGTAGTAGAAAAGAAAGGCAGGCCTGTGGACTTCCTCATGGACAACAGTATTTACATCAGTGTAAATAGGAAATTTCCTCCCAACAGTAAGTGGGTATAATAGTGCTCCTTATGTCTCTTTTAAAAACACACTTAAAGCTCAGCTTCGAATGTCCAGTTGGGTATTTGCCTTTTTTCAGTTGTCCATGTCTGTATCTGCAAAGGAGCATAATCTAGGTTTAAGAGTGAGATTGACCAAAAGTTTTACAAAGATGTTTTCATGCAGTGACACAGAGATTACACAGAGCCAAGAGTAGAAAAAAATTGCAGTTTTTTTTGACTTGCAGTTATTCTTTAAGCATAGGCTGACCTCAGTATGTGAATCTGTGGCATAGTTTATATGAGCATCCACCATTACAAGTACAAAAAATGAAGAAAAAACCTTTAATGAAACCTCAAAAGCACAATACAGTAAATTAACTTGAGTAGAAATACAACAAAATGTATAACAGACATGTTTCATCCTTTATTTCCTCTCTCTGCTTGTTTTTCCTGACCTTTCATTATAGCAAGTCTAGTTTTGTGCGCTAAGATAACCAGTAATGACTATTGAATGGGCCACAGTATCTGTTTACAGAAATAAATACTCGTTTAGTCAAAGGCACCAATTTTGCCCACTTACTCATTTAGTCACAGATTTTCTTGTTGCGCTGACAGCATTTTAATCGCACAGCTTACTCCTGTGGGATAAATACACAGTTTCGGATCCAACTTATCTTCTCTTGAACCAGTAAATGAGCTCAGCAGCAAAAGAAAACAAAAACAAACAAAACATAGATAAAGGAATCAAACACTTGAATATATTTCTGTTACTTTCCAGGAGTCCTCTTCAATGTTAAATAGACTGGTACGCACACAGGGGGCTGTCATGTGAGAACTAAGTTGAACAAGCAAACAGTTGATTCTCTTTGAAGAGCCTATCAATAAAGGTGTTAATCATGCAAAATTAAAATTTGGTAGTCATCTTCACAAGTGAGAACAACCCTAAATCCTTCGTAGGGTGCTATTCTTCAAGCCTGTCATCTTTGCCATCTGGCATCTAGGGTCTGGTGTCTGGTGTTGGAATGTGTTGAAGTGTGTGTGATCATCATGCCAACACCCTCTGAAGAGGATTGCTGTAAGTTTTGCAGACTTTCTGAAAATGATGCACAGATTATTTTTAAACCATTTTAAACAATTTCACTGCAAAGGAAAAAAAACACTTAAACCCAGGTAACGCTTAAAACCGCTGGATCTGCATAGCAGCTGTGCTGAAATAAAGCTTTTGCTGCTCACAGAGAAAATTAGAGCTAAACTCCAGTCTGCTAGTGAAATACAGCCAAACGTTAGCACAATCAAGTCAAAGTTAGAACTGTTTCGCAATAATAGTAGACATGCAGACTAAAGACAGCGAGAGCTTGCACTTCTCAGGGAATCCACAGCCTTCAGTCTTTGATTCATCTACAAATACCGCATAATATCAAAGAGTGCTTGAAGATAATGAGAGGCCATCTGTCTGAAGTTGACCTTTCAACGTGGTAATGATCACGTGCACTAGTAAATCCATCATGGAATGATTCAAAAAGAATACGTATGAGCTTGTGGAACATTAGAAACAGGCAGTCTTATGCAAGACAACATCTCGACACTGAAGGAATTTTGCAGGGGAGATTAGTCACAAAAATTACAGCAAATCGGTGCCAGAGACTGATGGACAATTATGCAAAACACCCACAAGAAGTAAGAAGCAACAGTAGTTTCTGAGGCTGTTTCCATGAAAAGACATTGCTTCACTTGATATTTTTGTTAAATAAATGATAGAAAAAGCTCATTTTCCTCGTGCTGCTGTTGAAGTAAATCTACTGATTCTTTTTCAGAGAATGTTTCCTTGGTCAACTATGTTGAAATGATTTTCTATGGAAAGGTTTTTTTCTTCCACAACAGTAAAAAAACATATACTTCAGGATTAATAATCATCCTCTTGGAGTCCACAGCCATGCCTGTGGCCCTGCAGGAGGGTACTTGTGCGTAATTTCTGTTGCAAGAGTTTTTGTTTATATGACTACACTTACAATGCCACCATGCTGATTGTGGGTGGGTGTAATGTTTAATTTGTTCACGGTCTTTGTTCAGGAAGGTAACATGCAGAAATTAGATAGCAAAAAGGAAGTATAGCTTAGTGGGATAATAATTTAGAATGTAGATTCAATGGATACTGAAAAAATTAATACTTTTTGCATGGTAATCCTTGTATAACACTGAAGTTATTATAATGAATCAACCTAGTACCTATTTTACTCAGTAGCGCTTCATAAAGTGGATCTTCCAGGGAACATGTTACAGGGATATGACAGAGAGCTGTTCTAGCCACTCAACAACCACCCCATACAATAACAGGACACTTTCCACAAACAATAATAGCATGTTTACATTGAGCATTAGCATATAAATGTTAATACTTTCCATAGAAAAGTCAAGAAATGACATGCTTGATGAGCTTTTTGGTGTTATAGATCCTTGTGATTACAACAATATATTGAGACTGATTCAAACTGATGCACACACACACTGAAATCAGTAGCTGTATTGGATTTAACTCACTCAAACATTTAAGAACCTCTTAGAGCTCTGCTTTAATGTAACTGCAGTAACTGTCGTGCTGCCATTAGCGCTGCTGTCTGGTTTCATTATGCAAACGAGAAAGGAGACTCACCATCACTGCAGCAAGCTGTTCACAAAGTTTCTGAGAGAACAAGACTCGACTTTGGTCTGCATCCATAGTTGTGCAATCTGGCACTAAAGGTAAAATTACTTGAACATTTTGTGCAATTAGCAAAATGTGCACTTTACATTTCTTTTGTGGCTTATTTTTACCCGAACCTCAGCAATTAAACTGCACAGCCAAACAAAATGAACTTCTTTGTGCTGGTTCGAGTTCCAGCTGAAATGTGTTTTGTCATAGCTCCACTTAACTAAATACATTTATGAGTCCTGACTGAGCTTTAGTTAATTCTTAAATTCCTCTAAAGAAATGATGATCATTTTGCTTCACAAACAAGTACAAGAGAAGACCAGATAATGTGTATGTATTTATTATTTATTTACTAAGTGTCACTTGACAATAAAATACAATATCTTGCAATATAAAATGCAAGTTAAAAATATTATAAGAGAGAATCCTAGCATCGGAACAATCCCCTATGATCAAACATTTTATGATAAGTTAAACTTAAAGACCATTACAGTACACCTGAATCACATTTTCATATATTGCAGTGTTTTCCTACACATAGGCAAGGCAAGGCAAGTTTATTTGTATAGCACAATTCAACAACAAGGTGATTCAAAGTGCTTTACAGATATATTAGAAACAAAAACAATGATTTAAAATTGATTAAAACAAGCAAACAAACAAACAAAAACAGATAAAATCAGAACAGTAGATAAAATCAGTAGTTAAAATGTAAGTTTTGAAATTTAAGCTTAAGACTTTATTTGGGTAAGCTAACCAAGTTAGCACCAGCACCCAATGGCAAGAGTGTCCTGGATCCTGGATAAACCTCTATTCAGCTGCTTTTTTATTGGCCAGTAGAAGTTGGGTTTACAGGCACCATATCAAAGGAAAAAAATATGTTGAAGTTGATTCAAAAGAAAGGCTGATAGATGAAGGATCTTGCGCCCCTCTTAGTTCTGGAGACTTTTGTAACCACCAATAAGCTTACGTGCTCCATTGGGATAATGTAATACTATGAGGGCTTTAAGATATCATGACAATTTAGGACTATAGAGAAAAGTGGATTATTTCTGGAGCCTGAGTAAAGGCAGCTATAGAGCATTAGCCACATGCTTACACACATCCTCTTGTTATTTTTGTTTTATCGTGTAGCTTCAATTTTTGCTATACAACTGTGTGAACAAATTGTGTTAAACATGAAAAAAAAAAAAGCAACAAATGGAATTTTAATGAGATTATGTTAATAAAAAGTAAAGTAAACAGCGTGAGAGCAAGGGATATTAATTGACTATAAATAAGGGCAAACTGGTGTTAAGTATAAATATGAGAAAAAATGAATACATTTTCACCAACCATGTATGAAGAATTATACAAACACTGGCAAAAATAATAAGATGCTGAAATACAAAATAAATGTTTTAATTTCAGTGACTAAGCTGTGTCATTGAGCTCAATAGTCATTATCACAAGCTGAAACCCAGCTAACCGAATCGACTGATGCAAAGTGCACCGCTTCGCCCTGAGCAGCAGCTGCCTGTACATCATCCTGCTCATTACTAATCAAAAACATTCATCTTTTGGCACAAAAATATTGACCTCACTACAAGCTAAAGTTATTTGCAAACTTTTGCCAACAAGCTAATTTAGCAAGCTTACAATCATGCAAACGTTTGTAGCCAAAACCCAGGGCTTCGCTGTGGCTGATGGATTTTTGGTGCACTTCTCCTGACTATCAGACTGCTGGGTCCCATTTTCTGCAGTGCCCCTGATGTTGATGAGCTGCGGGTGAGAGGTGTTCTGCTTTAGGAGGCACACTTAACTTGAGTGGGTCTTGACACATCTTGGGTGAATTAATCGCCCCTTTGGAGTGTCCTGTTCCACTTGTTTCCGTGTCTCCTTCCCCCCAGCAGGTATACTGCAGGACAAAGGCACAGACTGAAACTGAAATAAAGCGTCTCAGAAAAAAAAAGCAAAAGGGACTTGGGGAGAAATTTCTTTCCATTGCTGTAGCAGTAGTGCCTGCTACATTTTTAATGAAGCCAGCGCGCATGTTTTTTTGCCACTGGTCTCTAAAGACCGAAAAGACTTGTGTCATTGCTTGAGGTGAGGCTAATGTGATCGCTGTAGAGCAGATGAATTTTATGATTAAGGAGTCCATGTACACGAGCATAGCACTGGATCTGATTCACTGATACTGATCGGTATCAGTGCAGCCTCATGAGAGAAATGTATTTGAAGCCAAGGTTGTAAAGATTTTAATTGCTTTAGGCAGTTAGATACACAAACGGCTAACTCTGAGTACATTTATGCAAATCTTCAACCTCTGACTTTTTTAAACTGAAAAAAAATGCAATATATATTGATGCAACACATTTTTAAAGGGAAACTTAATATATAAAACACAATGTATAGATCAGGACTGCAGGCAGGTGCATGATGCTGTGGAAATGTTGAAAGGTGCAGATGGAAAAGAAGCCGATCCAGAGCATGGGTGTAAACATAACCACTGTCTACAGCTTTCCAAACGCTTTCCAGTACAGACTTGGCTAAATATCATCCATTTACACTCCAGCAGATTTTCTTGATGTAACGTTATATGAAAGCTTTCCTATTTTTTTCCCACCCTGTCAAACAGAAACATTGTTTAACGGCCATCTCGTGTGAACTTCCAGGGCAAACAAACCATGATTACAGAGGCACGGCTTTGGACTCTGATACTGTTTGCGTCTTTATTCAATTAACTGATTTTTGAAATCAATTTGACATGCTCCTGGATCTTGGACAGGTAAGTGTGGTTGTGTAGCAGCACCACTTAGACTCAACAATAAATAGCTGGCTTTTAACCCCCCCCCACCCCACACACACAGTAAACCAACTGCCGAAGTGAAGTTGCCAACCTTGTCTATGCAGGCAAAGAAAATGGACATTTAATTGTAGACCAATCAAGGCTGAGAGCTTAATGGGACTTTTATAGCTTTCTGTTGTGCAATCACTCTCCCTCCCTGCCTTCCACTCGTTTCCCTGTTTCCTCCTCTTCTGTACTCAGATTTTTTTTATTCTCTGTTCATCAAGCAGCTACAAAGATGTGAGCTCACTTTTGTACCGCTGCAAAAAAACAAGACAAAAAGTAAAGTGATTTCTCCCACTTTTTCTCTCTCGACCTCCATATTTCTGTTTCTTTGCTTCTCAGATCCAATCTGCTAAGATCAAGGGCCACATTTGGCAATAAAGGCAACAGTTTCATCTCTTTGCTTGTTGGCTTTGGTTTTATGTTTGTGTGGTGTCTGCGATCTTGATGTTGTGCTGCTTGTGAACGCAGAAAGCACAATTTCTTTTTTCCAATTAAGCTCGCAGAACAAAGCTAATCACTTCAGACATAAGTGAGTAAAAGATCTTCACTTTATACAAAACATTAAAAAGAAATGGAGCATTTCGTGTTTGCTGACTGAATAACCTTTAACACCGACAGGCGCTACACAGAACCCCACTGGGTTTTATGCACTTGGATGCATTTTATATCACTACTGTTCCAAGTGTTTCTTTAATCACTGTTCTTTTACAACAACTGATCAAATGTATATGCTATTCCAAGGGTGACACTTGCCGTATTAAATCCACATCTCATTATCAGCTTGCAGTGGAGTTTTCTTTTCTCCATTCTTAAACACACCACAGAGTTGCTGTTTTGATGCAGTGTGAGCAATTAATAGGTTAACACAGTGAAACATTTTACAACTGAAGAGCCACATAACAGTTTCAATAGTAATAATGAACTTCATATAACACCTTGAAAACTCCCGTTATGAAGGGCTTCACAGGAGCAACAAAACAAAACAAAGAATTTGATTAAACATACTTTAAAATATAATATAGCACAGTTTAAGCATGGTTTGAGACTCGACTTAAAGACAGTTTCCACAGGCAGATAATTCCAGAATACCTCCACCTGGAGGGGGAGGTGGTCTGGTGGAGGTGCCTGGAACATACCTTTTCTAGAGGATTTCAAGGTCTGTATTGATCCAAACGATACTAAATTGTCAGAGACATGCAGTTAAGTCTACAAGGACAGATTTTTTGTTATTGCCTCAGCATACCACAGTATACAGCCAGTGGATTTTAAATCAAATTGTCAAGATGTTATTGAAGTTTAGACTTTTATAAAGCTCATGGACTATCAGCAATTATTGGAATGATAAAATCTATTCTAAAAGACACCTGGGACCAGTATTAAAAGACATAAAGAGGAGCATATCATCTCTTAGTTCTGGTTAAACCTTTTACAAAACAGCTGAGAGCTGTATGTGTAGGTTTGCGCTTAAGGAAGATGAAAGGGCTCTTGCAGTAGTAAGTGTAATAACATAAAAGTATCTGAAATGGTCTCTGAGTCTCTAACTTAGCTACACATTGTGCTACCAAACTAATACACTAGTCTCCCAGTTCTTGTGCAAGATGCTTAATGTACGGTGCATACAATAATGCAGCGTAACAATGTTTATGACAGTGTTTTCTATGTGTCATTACTAGCATACACGTGTAATTCATGTGCATCTATTGTCCACTGAGGTGATGCTACTTTAAAACATTTAAATTTTAAATACCCAAAACAATAAGAGAGAGAAACCGTCTTATTGTGTGAACCAGTTGAAGTGACTGAAGATAGAGTAAGCTGAAATGAGAGGAGGCTCTTCCTGGTGATAGTTTAATCATGGTTATATTCTGGAGTAGGGGTAATCTAACCATCAAACACTCAGCAGATTGATGCAGTAAGGCACTATGGAATTTTTGATTACTCTCCATCTCTGTATCTCATTTGCAACCACTCGTAACATCAGCGCAAACATCAGATTCCCGACAGTAAACACAACAGAGTGACTGCACAGTTGTTTGCTTGTTGTCGAAAAAGTGTCAAGTGCTCTAATCACTTTTGAATTCTTTGTTTGTGTCATCAGCCCAGACTTCATGGTCCTTGATAAGCTATTTAAAAGGTACACTCCATCATTTTTGAGATTATTTGATAGGAAGAAAAATAATATTTTACTCAAGTAATGATGCATTCACATAAACTTAGAATTGATGGACTTTGCCATTTGCCTAATCACATTTTCCTAACCTCAAGCATCATCTCCTGCGGTGAAGTCAGTGCTCTAACACACACACAGACAAACTTGCTTATATAGTTCCGATATTGTCACAATTACTTGTTGTCAGTAGGTTAGACATCCCTTCTCCACTCAGCTGACAATGAGATGGTTAAACAATAACAGCTGGTTAACATGAACAGAAATCACACTTTTTCTCTGGACGCAGCATTTTCAGTGGGAAAAACATTTCATCACTCATCCAAGTGATGCCTTCCCAGCTATGACAAATGTCCAGCTGAAATAACCACATTTATTTATGATGTTCTTCTGTTTCCCCGGCTGCTGTATGGGAATGGTGTTCGCACTGTGTGGGGGGCGATCGTGGCTCAAGAGTTGGGAGTTCGCCTTGTAATCGGAAGGTTGCCGGTTCGAGTCCCGGCTTGCCGGTTCGAGTCCCGGCTTGCCGGTTCGAGTCCCGGCTTGCCGGTTCGAGTCCCGGCTTGGACAGTCTCAGTCGTTGTGTCCAAGACACTTCACCCGTTGCCTACTAGTGGTGGCCAGAGGGCCCGGTAGCGCCAGTGTTCGGCAGCCTCGCCTCTGTCAGTGCGCCCCAGTGAATGTGTGTGTGAATGTGTGTGTGAATGGGTGAATGACTGAATGTAGTGTAAAGCGCTTTGGGGTCCATAGGGACTAGTAAAGCGCTATACAAATACAGGCCATTTACCATTGTCACGTCCTCATGACACCCAATTTACACTTTCTTCCCCTGATATAGTTTGATTACATTATTACATCATATGAGAGCTTATTTGGTAAGCAGCAGAGTCTAATCTTAGATCAACTTCGAAGACAAATTCACTAACATTGGCTAACAGCAGCTAACAGAGGCTAACAGCAGCAACCGACTAAATTCTTTTTGATCTATTCCGACTGACTAAAACATGGTTGCTATAGCAGCCACCATCGTGAGAATTATGCGCTTGTAAGAAAACAGAACTCAATCTGCAACTTCTAGTGGTGAGATTTTATACACTGTAAGATTATTTTTTTAATATTTGTCTGTGAGTTTGCAGTTTACATAATTCCTGATTTGTAGGTTGGGGGTTTGGGGGCAGTTTACATATTTAATTAAAAAACCAAGGGGTCACTTTTTTTCCACACAAACGCACACACAGTCAGAAGTGGTTTCTTCAAGTGGCAGAATTTAAAAGCTTCACAGTGGGATGTTTTATCCTGGACTGCTCCATCACACATAATGACAGTACTCCTCCCCCCTCCTTACTCTCTCTCTCTCAGATTAGAGTTGACTGAAATGAGAATCCCCTGGAAATCCAATCTAGCCACCCTCAACCCATTCCAACAAATCTTGACTGTCCATTAATGGGCACCTGTGTGGCGTAAAGAGAAATCAAGTGACTCATTCACAGAGGAATCCGCTCCCTGTGACTCCAGCCGGTTCAAAGCGAAACGTTTTTAGACACCAGCGTGGCATGTCAGGTTGTTAAAGAATCTCTTTTCCCATATTTCCAACAAATATTTAATTACAATTACAAATTACAATAAATCTCCCAACACGAACAGAAGAAAGTGTAGAAACATCTTTCAGGAGCAGTGAAAGAAATGTTGCACTAGGTTTGGATTAAGATATAAGACTACAGTGATTGTTATATTTGATGCTGTACACCTCTGTAACACAATAGAAGGTTTCATTTTTGTCCTCTGTGATTGAAATGAGGCACATCACACCCTTAAAAAATATCTGTAATGTGCAATTTGGCAGGATTATAAAGATTGCATTTCACTTGAAATCCGTCATTCAGTCCAAGCAGCAAGCAGCACCACTCACACTCAACTTTAAATCGTTTCATTAAAAGGCGACTCAAATTAGCCTTCCTATGCAGCTGTCACGTCCTTGCCCTTATTGGCTATAACAACGCTCAAAGAAAAGAAATAAAGAATGAGATTAAAGTCTACTTGATTAGATTGATAGAACCGTATAGTACCGTGAGAGGTTATAGCTCCAGGAGTTGCATTCAATTAGAATCACACTGGTCAGCAAATACTTGGAATTGCTGTTATTACCAAGATAAAGAGACAGAAGGTGATACGTGGTGGAGGTCAAAAGAGAAGCAAGCAAGAAGAAACAAGACTTGTTCAGATGAGAATAATTCTGTTTAAGAGGATAGAAAATGTTGTAGTCTGTAGCCCCAGGGTTATGACAGATCCCCCCCCCCTCAAAATAATAATTGTGTTCATCTTTATTTGCTCATCTATTTGTCTCCAGTAGTAGTCAGTCTGTTTTCATCCTCTTCTTATTCTTACAACATGTAATTAAAGTTTGAGTCTGTTCACATTCCTGTACAGAAGTAATTAAACATAGTTCCACTTTTGTAAAGGAATTTTCTTATCTGAGATAACTTTGATAAGTGAAAACATTTCTGGATTTCTGAGAATTAGTAGACAAAAAATTCACATTTTTAAAAAATCATACCAGTGTTATAACGTATGAAAATACATAATCTGGTTCATAGATTCTATCTAGTTCATTATTTCCTGTAATGTACTGATAAACATTAGACTTTCATATATTTTAGAGTCATTACACACAACTGAAGTAGTTCAAGCCTTTCATTGTTTTAATATTGATGATTTTGGCATACAGCTCATGAAAACCCAAAATTCCTATCTCAAAAAATTAGCATATCATGAAAAGGTTCTCTAAACGAGCTATTAACCTAATCATCATCTGAATCAACGAATTAACTCTAAACACCTGCAAATGATTCCTGAGGCTTTTAAAAACTCCCAGCCTGGTTCATTACTCAAAACCGCAATCATGGGTAAGACTGCCGACCTGACTGCTGTCCAGAAGGCCATCATTGACACCCTCAAGCAAGAGGGTAAGACACAGAAAGAAATTTCTGAACGAATAGGCTGTTCCCAGAGTGCTGTATCAAGGAACCTCAGTGGGAAGGAAAAAGTGTGGCAGAAAACGCTGCACAACGAGAAGAGGTGACCGGACCCTGAGGAAGATTGTGGAGAAGTACCAATTCCAGACCTTGGGGGACCTGCGGAAGCAGTGGACTGAGTCTGGAGTAGAAACATCCAGAGCCACCGTGTACAGGCGTGTGCAGGAAATGGGCTACAGGTGCCGCATTCCCCAGGTCAAGCCACTTTTGAACCAGAAACAGCGGCAGAAGCGCCTGACCTGGGCTACAGAGAAGCAGCGCTGGACTGTTGCTCAGTGGTCCAAAGTACTTTTTTTTGGATGAAAGCAACTTTTGCATGTCATTCGGAAATCAAGGTGCCAGAGTCTGGAGGAAGACAGAGGAGAGGGAAATGCCAAAATGCCTGAAGTCCAGTGACAAGTACCCACAGTCAGTGATGGTCTGGGGTGCCATGTCAGCTGCTGGTGTTGGTCCACTGTGTTTTATCAAGGGCAGGGTCAATGCAGCTAGCTATCAGGAGATTTTGGAGCACTTCATGCTTCCATCTGCTGAAAGGCTTTATGGAGATGAAGATTTCATTTTTCAGCACGACCTGGCACCTGCTCACAGTGCCAAAACCACCGGTAAATGGTTTACTGACCATGGTATTACTGTGCTCAATTGGCCTGCCAACTCTCCTGACCTGAACCCCATAGAGAATCTGTGGGATATTGTGAAGAGAAAGTTGAGAGACGCAAGACCCAACACTCTGGATGAGCTTAAGGCCGCTATCGAAGCATCCTGGGCCTCCATAACACCTCAGCAGTGCCACAGGCTGATTGCCTCCATGCCACGCTGCATTGAAGCAGTTATTTCTGCAAAAGGATTCCCGACCAAGTATTGAGTGCATAACTGAACATAATTATTTGAAGGTTGACTTTTTTTCTATTAAAAACATTTTTGGTTTTTGACAAAAATTTTGGTTCTTCCTTTTCTCATTTTCCACCTGTCCAGGAGGTTTCAGACAGCACTAATGACACTCAGCAATTACCTCTGCCAAAGCAAAATAATCTAGTTTTTTGGCCGTAGTGTGAACTTTAAATTTCTTACAAAGCAGCTGAATTCCAGGATCTGTAGCATAAAACTGCACTTCATTTGTATGGCTAAATTAACCAGGAATAGCAGTGTAAATAATGCATGACTAAAAGAGTGATACAATATTCCTCAGTCATTCTTTCATCTATGAAACAGATTGGCTGTTGATATCCACTGACAGTGATGCTCACAGACTTTCATCTTTAATGTCAACTATTTGATGTCATTCTTTTACAACAAGTATTGTATAACAGTACACACATACACAAAGAATACAAAATGATCCGATACAGGCTTCATGTATTGAAGCAAGGAAAATTTCAAGTGTACAGTTCACTTAGTGTGTGAGTGTGTGTGTGTGCGTGTGTGCGTGCCATGGAATCAAACTACAAAGACATTTAAAGGGATTTTATAACATGGGGTACGCAGTATGCCAACAACTGGTATAGAGTATCTTTGAGGTGATTGAGTTTCTGTTGGTGTGTGTGGGCGCATATGGCCGTTGTGTATACATTATCACTGTGCTGCAGTTAGAACCAACCACTCTATTGTGTGGAGAGGGCTGATTTACATTAATTGCTTGATGATTTATGTACAGTCAGTGGAATGAGGACAACATTAAATTGTTTTGTCTTTTTCTAGTTTCATAATACATAAATGTTTACATAATATTATAAATATTATAATGGCTATATAAATATTCACACAATACACAAATATTTCCTAGCCACTGCATCTTGAGTTTAAGTCCAGAGGCATAATCTCTCCATCTGGTCATGGATCTGCCTGGGGCCTACTCCCTACTGGATATGCCCAGCTCTCTCCTGAAGGCATCCAAAGTCAGATCACCCATCACACCTGTGCAGAGAAACAGTGAGCTCTACTCTGAGCCACAACAATGGAGCTGCTCGCCTTATCTCTAAGGAGCACCTTTAGGAGGAAGCTCATTTCAGCCACTTAAATTAGCAAGCCAGTCTTTTTGGTCATTGACCATAAGTCAACCACATGTGACATAGATTAAAAGTACATTGACAGATTTGCCTTTATACTGAACATCTACCAGTACAGCGGCTGCCCCGATCCAATACAAGTGCAGTTCATAAGAGTTCATTCATTATCTTTCCTTTTGCTGTCAAGGTTAATGAAAGTTTAGAAAAGTTCTTACCTCATTTACAGTGTAATTTGTGCTTTAATGATGATCAATAAATAAATAATTGTGGTAGTCAGGAGAAGTTGCTTCACTCGCAGTCTGCTTTGTGTATACTTCACCTCATGATTTCTCCACATTATACAAATATGAAAAATAGTCAAGCATTATCAGCAAGATCGGGATACACTCAAGTACTTGATCCTTCAGTGCAAAGTGTAAATGTTATTTAGCACATGCTAAGTGTAAAAAGAGATTTTTGAAAACTGTAAAAAAAACAACCAAAACCTCCTGTAAAAAGAGATTTTTGGACTTCTGTAAGCTAAATGAGTCTCAGCCGTGCCCTTAACATTAACACTGCATTTTAATGAGCTGTAAAACTGTGCTATTAGGACAACAATTCTCACCAAGTGAAGAACGAAACCTGATTGAAGCCATTTTATCAAGGTTAAACAAGCTCTGTGTGTGTGTTTGTTTTCTTATGCTGGTGGGGACCATGACCTGACATATCAGTGCACCATGGGGACTAATTTCGGAGTTGGCTCCAGCTGGAAAGTAACTAAATGAATAACGTAAATTTTCTGAGAAATGGCTAAAGTGTGTTTTTTTTCCCCCTTCCTTTCCTTTCCCATAGCATGCATCATGGAAGGGTGAGATCGTGTGAATGGCGCTCGTGCAAGAGCAGCAGACAGTGAGTCTGTGCAATGCTAAGGGTCCAGTTAAAACCATGAATGCTAAGAGAAAAGAAGTGTATGAACAACTTAAATGTAATAACCCCAAATTTGTAGTTTTACACACTGAATACGCTTCTATGCATTTTTTAAATGCTGAACAGCATGTTTAAATGCTCAACTGCATGTTTTAAATGCAGTTCTGTTAAAAACTGGATCACTGCCCTCCAGCATAGACCTTCAAAAAGTCTGAGGCTGCAACTGTTAATTTTATGCCTCATCTGCCTTTTTGTCTTTGTTTTAAATGTTCTGCTGGACCAAGATGTTTTTTCTTTAGATTTAAAAAATAAATATGTATGTATTGTGTATTGATTGATTCATTGTGTATAAATGTATTGCCTTCACTCTGTTGTCAACATGTCAAATTTAGCAGTCAATTGTGATGGATCATGAGCTGTGTGAGCTGCTAGTTCACTGACATTCTGGCTTTTGAAATTTAAACACTCAGCCCTTACATCAAAAACTCAAAGGCTATTTGAAATAAATGTTATGTGAAAACATAACCTAATTTTGTGTGCCCACTTTTTCAGTAGGTGAATTATTTACCTTCAAATTTGTCTTGATGCATGCTCAATCATCCAGGTAAGTATGATTTTACATCTCTCCTCACTTGTATTCCAGTCACTGAACTGCTGGAGGTAGTTCGTAAGAGATTACAGGATGACCCCAACCTCAGCAACAGCACCACTCTCAGCACCAACCAAGTGTGTTTACTTTTGGAACTGTGTCTTAATTCCACCTATTTCCCATACAAGGCTCATACCACATGCAGAAACATGGGTGTGCCAGGGGTTCCAAAATGTCTGTGAAGGTTCTCAGTCATTCAGGTCATCATGGTCTAAGGAGCTTGGAAAGAAAAGCGTCTGGACTTCTTGAAGTTGCCTGAAGACGTTTCACCTCTCATCTGAGAAGCTTATTCAGTTCTAAGAGCAATTGGCGGAGAGTCCCAGATTTTTAAGCCCTATTGGAGTGCCCCTATTGATCCTCTACCTAATCACATGAGCAAAGGTGTGAAAACTGGTGTGGGTCACAATCAGCCAAGGTTTCGGGTGAACCCACTGTGAAACCTAGCCCCACCCTATCATGTGATTTCCTGAGGTCAGAAGGCCCAGAATATGAGTGGGTGTTAAGGTGTCTGGGACGGGATCTCAAAACTCAATTATGGATGGAAGACAGTTGGAGTTGTAAGACTCTGTTCAAACATGGTCGTTCACAGTGGACATAGTTTGAAAGAGGAGTGAAAGAAGCCATCTGTCTTCTCTGTACAAAATTTGAACATTGGCGTCTTTGAAAGAGTGACCTTTGTCCTTTACATGCAGATGGACAGCAGAGTCTTGTCCCATTGAGGTGGCTCTTCTATGTTGTGCCATGCGTTTGTGAAGTGGCTGTTTGGTCTCTCCAATATAAAAGTCTGAGCATTCCTCACTGCACTGTACTGCACACACTACATTGTCAAGTTTGCATTTAGGAGTTTTGCCTTTGGGATGTTCCAGTTTTTGTCTGAGTGTGTGGCTGGGTCTGAAGTACACTCAGATGTCATGCTTGGAGAAAACTGAGTTTTTCTGATAAACCGGCGAAATAGGAGATGACAACATTGTTGCGTTTGTCAATCTCTCCTCCCTAGTTGGTGTCTGAAAAAGAAGATCACCCTGAAGAAGTCACTTGGATAAGTAACTTAACGTTGTGCTCACTGAAAATGCTACGCCCAGATGAACAAAATCCACTTTTTGGGTACCTTCAAATGTGGTTTGGAAGAAAATGTTGCATCATCTGGTGCTTCAATACACACTTAAAATCAACTGACAACATGGTATTTTATGTAAAATTGCATCATGTTTACTCATACAAAGTAAAACGCTAAATAAAATAAAGATTTTGCTCAACTTCTGCAACATTTACAGCTCTGGAAAGCATTGTTTGTCTAACTGCATACTTGCTCAAATATTATAGTTTAGAATTTGATCTGAAATCTGAAAGATTAGATTAATTTTGATCAATCCACTTTCTTCTGCTTAACTACTTCAAGGTCTCAGTCATTATGCGATTTCATAGTACAGTTTCTGTCCAACAGAAGTTGCCACAGAGACACAAGTGGTCCCAAGTGTCTGTCAACAAAATATAACTGGTCCCCATGGGGGACAAGAAAACAGGTTTACAATTGATTAGAGAGCTTTTGTGTGTTCAGGCCATTCTTACATTGACAAAAATTTATAATAAATTTAGAAGTGAAATTATGACTATACACTCTTTGGAAAGGGTGAATCCCATTAGGCACCTTTCAGTCAGTAGTCCTTGTGGTGCCGTAAAAATGTGTGTATGCATGTGTGTGTGTAGTAGCCAATGTCTAAAGAAAAACTTTGAAAGACCTTGTAGAAATTACAAGAAAGTCTGCCTCCTTGGAGGAAACATGTAAAGTAATGAGAGAGAGAGAGGAAAAAATACAGGAGTTTACATCCAATTATTTGAACAACTCTGTTCAATAATTATTTTACAGCTTTTTTTGTATCTTGTTTGACACAAACATTTGACATTTGGTTGTCAGTTGTGAATTCTGATGATGGTGCGGATATGGTATCATCCAGCCCTAATTTTTCCTTATTAATTTTATGGTTGGATTGAAACTATCGGTAATCAAGTCTTGTGTATTTATCTTGTGTATACAAAGCCAAAGTTGTTGATAACAATGAAAATTATTAATAATTCCTATAACCCTTCATTAACCTGGTAACAGTTCTAACAAATTGAAGTTCACTTTCCCCAGGTGTTAGCGGGGTCTCACGGACAGTGTAAGATTTTCACACCTGGGTAATTATTCTTGAAAATTTACCTATAAATATCTATCTGGTTTTTCATCTTACCAGTGAATACCTGCAGTCAATCTCTAAGGTGGCGGACACATCAGAAGCTTCTAGAAGTTATATTGAAAGCACTGATGATGAATATGTTCCATCAAAAGACTCAAGGAATGAAAGCAGTTCAGAGGGATCTGACAAACAGGGTCCTGTTGTTCAAAATCAAGAAAACAAAGAAGTCACAAAAGACTTACAGAAGAAAAGCACTCCCAAGTACATCTTTGGGTAAGGACCATGAGAAAGGAGAAAGTGAAAGCTCTGAACCCAACCAGGGACATATTTCTGCGATGAAGCTGCAAAAATGAGAAGGATGGGACTAGAGTATACAGTAAAAAGCATCACTGCTTATACCGTCCACAGGAGTGCCATAAAATAGTAAGTCACTTAATACACAAGCACAGCAGTGAACTAGCTATAGCAGGAGCAATCAGTTTTCCTTTGAAATCAAAGGAGCGAAAACTACATTTTGACCTCATTGGAAACAAGGGGAACCGTGCTCATAATATTGAGGTTCTGAAAGCTGGCTGTGGGACACTAATCCCAAATCAGCAAACTCGGAAACCAGTGAAGGCCAATGAGTACATGCATTGCATAAACTGCCAGGCATTGCTGAAAAGACATTCATTATGGAGACATATTTCACAGAGGTGCAGACAGCAAAACCAGGCAAAAGTCAGATCCAGTCACTTTGTTCCACTTTGTGCCTGTCCCAGATGGTGTCAGCAGAAAGGTTTGGGAACTGGTGAATGCTATGCATCAGGATGAAGTCTTAAACATCTTCAGACAGGAGAAAATTATCTTGAGACTAGGAGAATACTTGTATTCAAAACATGGACATGACAAGACCAAACATGAGTACATCAGACAAAAAATGCGAGAAATAGGATGATTACTTCTGCGCTCACGGGAAGCAGAGAGACTGAAAAAAATGGAGGATTTCTATGCACCTTCCAACTTCAACTTTGTAGATGTTTTTGTCTTCATCAAAGTCAGCCACATCCTTGACCGCTTCAACCACAGAGCTCCATCACTGGCTCTGAAACTGGGCCATAGTCTCAAGAAGATCGCAGATATAGGGAAAATTTTGGTTGTATCAGCAGAAAAACAAACAAACAAACACACAGAACAGAAACACAATTTTTTATTTACAAATATGTACAGGCACTAAACTGATAGCAGGCTACAGGGAGAAAACAATGCCACTTTCAAGTGTCTCTATTAGGATTAGTCTCATCTGTTAAAGCTGACTGACAACTGATCCAGCTGTGATCAGCTACCTCACTTATCAGAAAGGGATGCTTCCTTACATTTTCTTGTATCTATCCTCCATCCTACTTGGGAGGTACTAAGAAGCAACAAAAAGATGCAAATGATAGAAAAGTGTAGGCAGTTTCAGGGAACTAGGATGTATCCACAGATAACTGTGATAAAGCACCTAATGTATAATTTGCCAATTCACTGACAGATTTCTTTTAATAATATTTTGAAAATTCATGATTTAACTGGACCCTCAACAGCTAAGAGGAAACAATTCAAAATTTGAAAGTGATTATCATAAAACTACAGTTTCTACCTTTTTAGTTTGTCTTAATTTATCTTAAATTAATTATTACAACCGTATTAAGTCACTTTATTTTCTGTTTTAGGAACATCAAAGAAGGGGACTTGGACATCAGCTGAGGTGCATGCTGTGGAAAAGACACTAATGTCCTTCATTGAGTCCGGCAAAGTACCAGGAAAGTCGGAGTGTGTTGCCTGTATTGAGGCTTCACCGAAAGCACTTAAAAATAGAAGCTGGACAGCGGTAAAGTTCTATGTAAAAAAATGAATCACTGCAATGCAGCATAAAGCTGCAAAAAGAGTTTAACAGCCTGAAATTGTTCTTAATTGTTCATTTATGCTTTGTCTGCCCGTTGGCATTTATTTTTACATTTTGTGCTGGATCAATGTTTATGGAGGTCAAGAAAAAAGTTAGGAAAAATGCAATTCATGTTCCTGTTTTAATTATGTTTCAAAAAGAAAAGGCAGTCCCATACTGATATATCTAAATTGGTTATCAGTGAGTACATCTATCTCTTAAAATACCACATCTTGAAAATGCAGTAAAAAATGTTTTTAGCTCATCTGGATGAAGGACTGATGAGCTCATGTCATGGCAAGACATCCGTTGTCAATCCGTCCAGTCACCATTCACAAGAATTGCTATTCCTACAGTACTGTCAAAATAAAAAAACATTTTGACCAGCACAATTTATGACCATCAAATATAAACATAATGATCACCTAATGGGGCTTCAACAAAACTGTGCTTGAGGCCAAGATCACATTTGTGATTCTCAATGGATTTTAATTGTTATTAGTGGAAATATAGCCAATCATTGACACGGAAATTTATTGCTTTCTTCTGTACTTAAATTTAACTGTGAAATGTCATGAGCAACAATCTGATATGTGATGTTTGTTGGACGTAAGGGGCTGAATGTTTCAATTTCAAAGGCTGAAATAAATGTTACGTGAATGCATAAGCTCAGTTTGTCTGCCCATTTCGTACAGTAGGTGACTTTTTTTAACCGTCAAATGTGGTTTGGAAGAAAACATTGCATGTGGTGGTTTCAGTAAAAATGTTGTTTTCCCTTTTCTGTTAAAGCAGATCTGGTGCTTCATATGTGATGAAAATCAACTGATAAACTGAATTGATTTAAAATTATTTTATTTGCATATGTTCAATCTTACAAAGTAAAACACTATAAAAATGTTACCTTTTGCTCAGCTTTTACAACATTCTTAAATTTCGTAAAGTGTGTAATTTCATAATATTTTAGAATCAGATTTTTTTTAAAAATGTATGTAATCTTATAGTAAAGTTTCTACCCAACACAGGTTAAATTTCATGGTTCAGTGTTGTTGACTGTATGCTCATAGACATTTGACTGGTCCCCACTGTGAATTACACACAATATCACTGGTCCCCATTAAAACAAAAATTCAGGTTTAAAATTTATTTGAGAGTTTTTGACTTTTCAAGTCATTTTCTAGTTTAGATGAATTTCTTATGAATTTAGGAGTGAAAATTGTGTCTTTACACCCTTTGGAAAGGGTGGATCCCATCAGGCACCTGTCACGCAGTGGACCCCACGATGTAGGTAAAACGTGTATGTGTGTGTTCCAGATTTAACAACATTGTTTCTATAAAGGACTTCTGCAGGGTGTTTGTTCGCATCTATAAACAGAAAAACAACAACATAGACGCACACTCTTTTTGTGCCTCACGAATGAAAAGTCTTGTGACTAAATGTTTAATAATTAAGAGGATCCAAACAGGAATGTGCAGGATGTTGTTAAAGTAGCTGTCTTTTTAATTGGCTAGAGCCACATTCCACACAAGCAGTAATTACAACACACATACAGCCAAAAATATTTGTGCCAAAGCTTCCATGCAACGTACTGGAAGCAACTCTCAATTGGAAGCAACTTGGGGTTCAGCGTCTTTTCCAAAGACACTCAGGCATATGAATAGGGGCCAAGAATTAAACTGCCAACTCTACAATCAATAGATATGCATTTGGTTTTGTGTTTTGAACTTTAAATTCATGTTTACCATTCAATATACTCTGTTTGGTTGTTGTTCTTAAGTTTCGTGTTTTAGAATTCCTTATTATTAAACTTTTTTTTTGGCGGTTTAGAGCCCTTCGTTTATCAAATCAAACCAAATCAAAGCACTTTTATTGGCATATCACATGTGCAGTTACACTGGTACAGCACATGCGAATGAAGTGTGCAAGCTTCACAAGCAACAGAGGTGTGCAAAATACAACAACATAAGAATAGAAATGTGAGAATATAAGAATAAATATATGTACAAATATAAGAGTGTATGTGCATTATTGAATATATATATGTGTGTGTGTGTGTATGTGTGTGTAAAATTAAATGAAAATAAAATATACAGAGGTCAGCAGTTGAAAATTGTGCAAAACAAGTGGCATTTATGTACAGTATGGAGTGCATAATTATTCTGTCCCCTGCGTGCATGGTTCTGGTACACGAAGTGATGGATAGCTAAACATATGCAGTAGGCACTGAAAGCGTCGACTGATGAGTCAGACGTGAAAGTAAAGTTGAGGGCTGTTTACTTGTTTGTCTTCATCAACGTGCATCTTACAGTGCTTTCCCAGAACTTGTGAAACTACAAAATAATACAAAAAAGAAATATACTAAAGGAAAATAAAGAATTATACATTTGCTACACGTGGCGAACAGATTTAGGCATTTATATATAAATCTCTCCAAATATGCATCAAAACAATAAAATTTGCTTCACTTACTATTCATAAAGATGAAACACAATTTAAACTTACAAACAAAGCTTCTCAATGGCATAACACAGATGGATGCTGAAGGATTAAACAGGGAGATTTCTGGTACGCCTCATTGTGCAAATCCCAATATTAAAATGGCTTCCTGCATTACCCCACTCATGTGATCCTAAACATCCAATAGGAAAGAATACAAGCCAAGCCACAGAAAAATTCACTTGACGCAGTCTCCAAGCTAACCACTAGGACAGACCTTCCCCCAAAGTGTGGGGCCCGCCCAGAGCCATGGCAGGGGGGGCGCGATATGAAAAGGAAAAAAACAAAACGCTTGGACACTGCTAGCACGGGCGCCCACAGAAACGCAAAGCAGGAGATCCAAACCAACTTCATTCTAAGCCAAAGACTAGAAAATATGGTGAAGCATATCTGCCCTTTGGTTTCACCTGCACAAGTGCGAAGGTAGGTCTCCCTGCAGAATTGGTTTTCCCTTCGTCGGGAGCAGCGCTGGGCTCTCCAAATCACGGACAAACAGTATCCCACATTCTTGATTTTTAGTTTACAAACACTTGTTGTAATGACTAACTACTCCTGACATTTTGGAGATGTTAGCTCTTTATACAGTAAAGTTACAGCGGGATAAAAATAATATCAGGCTGATCCTGCCAAATTTGTTCCCTCGGTTCAAATCACGGACAAACAGTATCCCACAGTTGTTTATGTTTTTAAACCCATTTTGCACAGAGAGGCATTTTTAAAAAAATGTATTGATAGCAATGTTGAATATTTTTACACAGGAAAAACAAATAAACAACTACATGTAAAATAATCACACCGTGACGCCTCTGTCTTTGTAAATGGAAGGACTCTAACTGTGTGTAAAACCTGAAGGCAGTCAGATTAACAGTAACAGTATTTCGTCTCTATCTGCCATTCTGCAATTCATCTCTTGTAAACAATAACGTGCGCACAGCGTGACGTAAAAAAAAGGCACATACCTTTGACGTTGCGTGACGAACTCTGTATTGTCGTGAAAGCAAAAAAGGAGTTTTAAAAAAATCTCCGTTTTCGGTGATTCGAAACGCCGTTTACGTGTGGACGAAACAGCTGCGTTTTCAACAATACCCGTGTAGGTGTGGTTGTAGCGTAAAAGAGTTAGTAGTTTATTTTCTTACTACCTGTAATTTATTGCAGATTACTTATATTTGCTTAATTGTTTACTAAATGTTTGAGGTGTGAAATAAACCGCAATGAAGCAAAATATGGGTGTGTGGTTGGAGGATGTGTTAGTGCACATATGTCGAACTCCAGGCCTCGAGGGCCGGTGTCCTGCAGGTTTTAGATGTGTCCTTGATCCAACACAGCTGATTTAAATGGTTAAATGACCTCCTCAACATGTCTTGAAGTTCTCCAGAGGCCTGGTAATGAGCTAATCATTTTATTCAGGTGTGTTGACCCAGGGTGAGATCTAAAACCTGCAGGACACCGGCCCTCGAGGCCTCTATAACACGTGTTAGCACTGCCATAGCCATTTGTGCTCCCAGCCTGTTCCATGCATCCAGCAATCATTCATGTCTAAACAGTACAGGAAGGTGGGCTTTGCAATTCTTTAAAATTATTTTTTTATAATATCCCTTATTATAAAATGTGTGAGTTCTTTAATATTTAATGGTTTGGGTTTTTTTTTCATATTTATAATTTTACCCAGTTTCTCTGTTAAATTCTTGCAGTTTAACTGTATCTAAATTAGATTCAAAGCTAGTCAGTGGAAGACAGCTGATAGGCCATCAACAAAGTATAAAATTCAGTTGGCCTGTAACACGATAATGAAGGGATCATTAGCCCAACTGAATTAGAAACTAGTATGCATGCTGGCTCAGATATAAGACATACTTTTTTCTATAATCTGGAACAATTTCAGTTTGACAGATGACAGTGTTTAATTTTTTATGTTACAGAACCAAAACAGGGAAACGCAAGCAAAGCTTCAAAAGAAACAGGCGCTCTGCCCTCCTGCTCACTGGTGATGATGGCAGTATCATAATAATG
This sequence comes from Neolamprologus brichardi, assembly GCF_056152115.1. Lineage (NCBI taxonomy): Eukaryota > Metazoa > Chordata > Actinopteri > Cichliformes > Cichlidae > Neolamprologus > Neolamprologus brichardi. Next base: position 4,534,488 of record NC_142122.1, read on the forward strand.
TAAATGACTTGTTTATGTCACCTTGACATATACAGAGATATGTTTCCTCTATCTCACTGCCATCTGTCTTCATTATTGCCTTTTTCCTCACTTGTTCCTTCTCTTAATTTGAAGTTGACATTACAAAACTTCTCTGGATGTTGGAATTAGAATTACCAGGAAGAGCGATGGGATGGAGAAGGAGCATTGTTTCTGATCTATTTCCAGTGTCAACTCTTCTCTCTGTTCTTCAGATGAGCCCACCTACCCCTCTCTTTTAAAAGTCGGTCATCAAGCAGCTTAAAAGGAGATTTTGAACCTTTGATGTGAGGAAACAAAAGACTGACTTTGTTCTGCCGAGAACCTTTCATGTCCCCGAAATTAACTAGATGTCGAAAGTGAGAGATGGAGAGAAGGCAGAAAGGGAGAGATGGTGCAAAAAGAAAGACTCAGATGAAGGAGACAAGTATGCCAGGTTTATCATTTGCCAAGTTTATATGATTAGTTAGAAGCTTGGGAGAAAAGGTTTTTGAACTTGTCCACAGAATTTGGCAGTTTATGTGAAAATGCCAAACATTTGGGGATGTTTTCTTATTTCTGGATTTGTATCAGTTCTAATATGCTTGCTAGTTTGTTTTTGTACCAACAGTTCAAACCTCTCAACTTTTTGTTCTTTATGATGAAGACAGAAAACAGCAGAAAGTTTATTTGATTGTTTACTTTTCTCTGTAGGACTGCCATTTTTCATCTCCACATTACTGTTTGCCTTTAGGAACATCCCGTCTCACAGCGATGCTGAAAATCACTCCATGCTGTTTTTTTGTTAAACAAAAAGTTAAATTAGTTAAATTAAATTAACTCTTAAGCTCCCATAAATTTTTATCAGTTGATCCAATCCAAAATGTAACAGAACAGAATAATGAAACAGACAACAAGGACACAGTGGAGGGAAATAATAAGTTGGCTCACTTACAAAGAAATGAATAGTCAAATTTTTAATGGTAGCTTCATTTTAATGGAAATATATTAACAAAAAAAAAAAAAAAAAAAAAAAAAATCCAGAAAAGTTGTTAGTTAATATCAGTTGATATTCTGTCTTTCATTAAAATTAAACTACTATAAAAATGAGAGACAAAATGAGAGAAAAAATGAGAGACTGATTATTTGTTACTTATAAAAATCATCAGGGAGATTTATTTTTCTTCAATGTTTTATTTATTTTTGCATATAACCACTTTGCTGGTTTTCTGGTCTTTTGACATTTGGCACCATCTGTGAGTAGAAATTTATTGAACAGCAGAAATTATTTAAACTTTATTTACATGCCTACAAATTCTTGTTTTTTTTAAAAAATATATTTTTGGCACAGTTACCCACATGGTCTCTTTAAATAGCCCGTTTCCCTTTAAAATCCGAGGGGCCGTAACTTTGGCTTCTACTGGCCAATTTGCACGATTGACCCCTCTTTTTAATCATTTAAGCCAATAGAATCATGTGAACATGACCTCGTTTACATTAGTTCCACTAGTTGGAAGGTACAAAGTGAGAAAGTGCTGCTAAATTTACGTTACTCACTCCTCCGGTCACGTGTCCGCTACTTGGCTGAAAATGTCAAGATTTGGAAGCTTTTGTGGATACTGTACATGCCTGTATTTACATAAAAGACTTGACTTCACGAATGGTGAAACTGCATTTTGCCCCCAGTATAGGGGGTACCCGGCTTCTATCTAAATGGCACCAGATGGTGATAGCTATGGTTACAAAAAGACTTCATAAGTACATCTCTGTTAACATATTATTGTAAAAGAGCACTTTGTTCTCAGAATGCATGCTTACTTGTGGGCCATAGAAATTTAAAAACTAGAATAGGAGATTATTCAAGTATCAGGGTTCAGGAGACCGACACTGTCTCAAGTTATACAGCTGGGATCAGCTCTAGCTTATGCTGCTAAAAGCAAGGCAGAATGCAGAATGGCTCTGTGGGAACAAAAAAAAAAAAATTAAAGCAAGCAAACAAACAAAAAACACCAACAAAGTGTATCCGCTCTACCTCAAAATGAACAGTGTTTTAACTTTAAGCACCTTTAATTAGATCCGAGATGCTGGCGAGAGATCATAAAATAAAATTGTATTCATGAAATGTCAAGATTTGATTAAAAATCTCTGAAAACTTTATTTAAGGAAAGTGAATCTTATTGATTATAAAAAAAGAGGCATTTTCAGCTCAGTGCAAGAACCTGTGTTGATGTTGGTACATGCAGTGCAGGGTTTCCTATTTTCTTTCTGTAATTGCCTTCCTTACATTTGCTGTGAAATTTTTTCATTTATTTCCTCACTGATTGATTGTTTCAGCAAATGAGACAACAATTAAAGTGCAATAGGTGTCCAGAAATATTAACATGAAAATTTTGTTAGCAAAGATCTTCCTGTTGTTTTCCCATTATGTATATTTTCTCTATACCCTCATTTTTCACAGTCTGTCTTCTCCTCCTCTTGCCTCTTTGTGCGCTTTGTTATTGGCAACACAACAGAATAACTTTGCATGTGGTACAAGTCAGAATTAAATTTGAACATATCTTCCCGTGCAATCAAACACACATGCAAACAGACACTTTTATAATTGCATGCCATTTATGTGACATTTCTGTAATTGCATTGTGCAACGTGTTTGTCTCACTGTTCCTCCATTGGACACATCATAAAAACATGTGTGCATCTGATATAAAGACATGTGTATGTGTTTTCTTTTCCCGTGTGTGTGCGCGCGTGTAATGACATTGACACAAGGACAGAGCCAGTAGGTGATTTATCACAGATGCTTCTATTTCTCTCTTAATGTTCATTTCACAGTTAATTTGCCTCACAAATCAGAAAACCACGAAAGAAAATGAACAGGGATTTCCAGTGTCCCAATGAAACAAAATACGTACATGGCATCTTTCAAGTCCAGAAATAAAAGATAAAATGAAGGATTTACAAAACACAATGTCTGGAAACGTCACATAACATGCCGGTAACTGAAATGTCTTCTAGAATATAAGATGACTTGAACAAAATGTTATTGTCCCTCGTGCACAAAAATTGCTTCCTTGCATGTGTTTTTAAAATTGATGCCAGTGTCCCCTGTTTCTATATCAATAGCAGGTTGGATGTCAAGTTGACAGTGTAATTTTTCTATTAAAGAGGTTCAGAGCAGTCATTTAAAATGACATAGGCTGACCTGTCACTGCAATGATGAATTTATGTTGAAATGCTTATATCTGTGGTGACTGACTAATTAAAACATCTCATATTGTAGTGGAAAGTGTGGACCCAAAATGCAGACTCGGATGATGGCCTCGATCAACAAGAACAAGACTTTATTTAGGTGTAGAAGAAGTCCAATGAGCTCACAGGCAACCATACAGGAAACAAACAACACAACTAGAAACAATACAAAGGATTTAACAGCTGAGGAAATACAGCCATAAAACTATCAAAGTAAAACAGGAAACATAATGAAAACACCAAAAAGAGATGAATTCTAAGTTTATTTTACGAAAAGCACAGAACTACATTTATTGCTATAAAACCTAAAGATTAAACAGAGTACCAAACACACAACAGTGTAACTGGTGGAAAGTATGTGTAGGTAAAACACTAAACTGTAAGTAATCTCAATGTAATAAATGATAAATACGTTTTATGTAGTAGCAACATAAAAGACATGAAAGATTCTTTTTGTAAGGTATAAAAATCAGGTATAATGCAACCTCAGTTCAACAACAACCTAATTGACAAAATTCAGAAGCACCGTGTGAAAAACCAAGTACATCTCATGATTCAGTACCTTCTAGAATCACCTTTAAACAGCAGCAACTCCAAGTGATTTGAATTGTATTCTGTATGACTCACATCGTTGCTTCAGTTCAGTGATGTTTGCAAGCGTGCAGTAATGCTCAGCTCTCTTAAGGTCCGGCCGCAGCATCACGGATGAGTCAGGTTCAGGTCTGGACTTTTACTGAGCTGTTGCCAGATCTTGATCCTTTTCTTTTTCAGTGATTCTGATGTGTATAAGATCTTGAGTTGTTTTTTTTTCTTCATTGGATAACCAAATTTTGACCAGCCTCACTCATTTGAATAATGTAGTGGTGGTGGTTCTTGTTCTTTCATCATCATCTCTGGGTGTACACCTATTTTTACGACCTGTAGGGACTATCCATTTATTTGGATAAGTAAAATCTTAGCATTTAAAGACGTTGTACTGCCTTTTTACCATGACTGTACACTTATGCGGGGGCACAAGCTGACTTTAATCCCAACCCATAGGCCTGTAGCTTTTAGAAAACAAACAGCTCTGAACAAATTACAACTGGCATGTTATTTGTTTAAATAATTGGAATACAAACCATACGATGCATCTGTTTAAGGATTAAACAATGTTCAATTCATGTTTCTTATGATGTATTTCTTCATCTGTATTGTTGATTCCAAAATTTCTCCTCCTCAAGTAGTTTGAGGTCATGATTATTTGTTCATCATGGCTCGTTAGTTTTCATTTTTTGCTTTGCTATGAGTGCGACGCTGAAAAGGCTGCTGAGCATGCCGGGGGTGACACAGAAAACATTATAGTGCAGGATTGTCTCTCCTGGGAGTATAAGTCACAGACTGTTCACCAGCAGTGTGAAGATTTTCTACCCTGTATTTAAGCTGTATCTCATTAACACTCTGTTAATGTAATTCTTCTTGAAGCGGATAATGAACTGTCCCTATCATACCCTGACTTTGAAGATTAAGCTCACTCTCTCCGTTTCAAACCTGCAGTCATGGTGGAGATTTGTCTGGATGAGGATCTGTCCGTATGAAGACACGTGAAGTTTCTCCCCTGGGACTTTAAGTGGCTGTTTCTGTATCGGGTCATGGATGATAAATCATCTCTGCTCTGGCTCTGTGTGACAAGGCCAGTGCAGAGTGCAGCATGGTGAAGTACTCTGTTATCGTGATTACTGATGCTGCAAACCCTGCGACAGCGTAGCGTTAGATTTTAAAAATGGACATGTTTGTTCTGCCCAAAAGTACAATGAATAATTGCATGTATGTGACAGCAGTGCATGAAAATGAGAAGTGACCTCATCAGGAAGGTGGACAAACTCACACTTTAATGAAATGCCACATTTCAAGGAGCTGTTAGTGCTGTTCATATCAAATATATATATATATATATATATATATATATATATATATATGTGTGCAATTAAACCTGCTGCTTGTATCAGTTCTAAACTATAAATCACTGTCAAACGTTTATTTTCATTACCAAAGATAACTGAAGTTAAAAAAAAGAAAAAAATTAATAATAAAAAAAAAAAAAGGTTGACTTGATTAATGGTTTGGATTGTTCACCAGTGGTAGTCTGTTTATTTTTATTTATTTATTTAGAATAAACTTAAAAACTTTTATTCACTTTAATATATTGGCACTTTTGTCATTAAATTTCTATCATTTATTTAAATGAGAGTTTTATGGAAAATATTCAACAGCCGTCCTACTTTATTCCATAAATTAACAGCTATAAAGCGATCCAGCAGAGTTCAAGTTTGGGATTTAGTATATAGTACAAAGTGAAAGTTAGCAGATATAATGCTCTCAGTAATGGTATTTTTATTATTTTTTGACTGTATCACAGTTGAGATTTCTCGTGATGAACTGTCATGCCAGCTCAATCTTATAGCAAAACATGTCATATCATAAAAATGCAAGTTGTTTGTGTTTATGGACACAATCCAATGATTCCAACCTACAAATGTGGACTTTTAAGTGATGAAAAAAGTGGAAGGTGTGTCACTCGGTACCTACATTACATTTTTCCATTTTGGCTTATAGACATGGCCAGGATGGCCTGGGGAAGGTTGTGTAATTGTGATTGAGTAAGTCTGTGAAGGTTCTCAGTCATCCAGGTCATCGTAGTCTAAGTGTAGCGAGGAATGCCCAGACCTCTACATTGGAGAGACCAAACAGCCACTTCACAAGCGCATGGCACAACATAGAAAAGCCACCTCCACAGGACAAGACTCAGCAGTCCATCTGCATGTAAAGGGCAAAGGTCACTCTTTGAGGATGTAAATGTTCACTTTTTGGACAGAGAGGACAGATGGTTTGAAAGAGGAGTGAAAGAAGCCATTTATGTCCACTGTGAGCGACCATCTTTGAACAGAGGCGGTGACTTACGACACCAACTGTCTGCCATCTATAATCCACTTTTGAGATCCCTTTCCAGACGCCTTAAGGCCCACTCACACCCTGGGTCATCTGACCTCAGGAAATAACATGATAGGGTGGGTCTAGGTTTCACAATGAGCTCATCCGAAACCCTGGCTGATTGTGACCCACACCCGTTTTCACACCTAAATCTGGGACTCTCCACATTTGACCCTTAGAACTGAAGAAGCTTCTCGGATGAGAGGTGAAACATCTTCAAGCAACTGTAGCAACTGTATGTCACCATCACGTCAATACCAACCAAAGTCTCGGAAATGATTCCAAAACATTATCGACTCTATACCAAGAATTAAAGCAGTTCTAAAGCAGAAGATGTTCCAACTCATTACTAGAAACGTGTACTTAATGAAGTGGTCAGTGACTGTAAATGAGTACATAAAAGAGGGGTAAGATTAAAAATTAAATTCAGGAACATGCAATGTGTGAAAATTGATGTCCAGAAAAACAAATCAATAAACGAAAAGTTGAGACTATTTCACAAAGTGCTGTGAGACTGTTGAGCGTGCACAAAAGAAAAAGCAGATGATTAGACCAGCTGGAAGTTTTCCTAGATTCGTATCACTCTTCATTTACCAGAGTCTCTACAACAGAGGAAAGGTTTTCCACAGAAATGTTATATTTGTGGCTGTAAGGCAGGGAGTTGTGCCTGTCTGTATGTGTTCCACTCCAGGAAAAGGCAAATAAAGTGAGGGGGATAAATAATCTTGTTTCTATAAAGTCAAAAGAAACAGATCAACAAAGCCAGAGTGCTTGTTCTTAAAAAAAAGAAAAAGTTAAAGTCACAGAATTACCAAAAGAAAATTAATACTCTCCCTTTAGCTGGAGATCATAACTACTGACTAGCAGGTCAACACAGCGCTGAAGCTGGCCCACTGAGGCTGGCTGACTCCTCTCCTCGGCTTTTCTACTCAGTGCTGATTACTGAGTGGAGTCAGCTGTGCACTGTCTCCACAGGAGAAATGAGGTGGCAGCTGAGTTAGGAAAACCAGGACACACCCACGCAGAAAAACACAGTAGGCCTGCTAGGGCTGAAACAATGTGCATGTGCACAAGAAGACACATCCATGATTTCTTAGGATCAAGGATTGATGGATAACACTGTATGAAAGCTACTCCTCTGCAGATATGTGTAGGCTCGCTTTATGACAAGTAAACCAGTGGGTCTCTCATTCCACGGTTAAAACTTCAGACTCAGTGTCTTCGAGAGCAGCTGGTGATTGTAGTCCTTGTCTTGCTCTGCAGCCTCAGTGTGTGTGGCACACTGGCACATGAAGCTCTCAGTCTGCTTTCACGGTAGCCACATCAGGTAGACAAACACCAGGATTCTCCTTTAATTAGAAATGATTGAAGATCGATGATCCTAATATAAAAACGCACTGATGTCTATTAACTTATACATTAATTATCAAGGCTTGACATAAAAAAACAAGACTCGGATGCCACAGTTGATTGGTGATAACAGAGACATGCTCTTCACAAACCTTGAGAAAGTGATTGATGGATTTTATCTAATTTTCCATGACTGAATGGAATAACTTTGAAATACTGAATAACAAGGAACACAATGAACACAGGAAATGTGCTCTGCTTGGGTTAGGGCACTGCTGCAGAAAGAAATGAGATAAATCTGTGTGAGTTACATAAATTTATCCTTGAGCTAGAGAGTTCATTAATCAAAGGAAGCAGACTCTTGTAGGAGTTAAAGCAGAGAGGATGAGGATGTGGCTGTCTGTCTTTGTTTCCTTCCATCCTTTTTCCCTTTTAATCTGAAAATGTGCACCACAGTTCTCTTCAGTAAAGACTAGTAAAAATAGAGCTATAAACAAATAAAACAAGAAAAAGGATGCTGCTGCCTTCACTTACATGCAGGCACTGCGCAGGTTGTTAGCATTACACAACCTATAGATTGAATACATTTTAAATTCAAAATCAAATTTTATGCACCACATGCAGTGGCAGGTTGCCCTGCAGTGGAATGAACCCGCCCCCCGACCTTACACACACAACACAGACATCACATGGGGATACAAGTCAGAGAACGGCTGCATTACAGAAAAAACACTGAAATGTACACTACAATGGGAAAGTACAAGAGGAAAAAAAGAGACCTCTGCTCATGCTGGGCTATAGGAGGACAGCATGAGAACAGTAAACAAAACTCCTCTGCATAGAAAGCACATAAATGTCCACAGTACAACATTATAGAGCACGTGACCAGCAACAGGGTTGGGTAGGGGATGAGGAGTAATCCCAGGCAACACAGCAGCCATCCTGCCACTGCGCTGTCTCTCCAGCGCGGGCCCAGACCCACCTCGTGTTCCCAGGAGGCAACAAGCATCGAAGGTGTTCGAAGGGGGATGAGTGAGTTTTTATCAGTGTAAGTGTGTGTGTGCGTGTCCATAGTTCAGCTGAGACAGTGTCCTTCGCTCTACCAGGCTAAGTAAACAGTCTACCAGCCAACCCAGGTGGCCTTGCATAGAGTGGGAAGAACAGTCAAAACAAAGTCGTTATCAGGGAGTTTTTGTTCGGCTCCAGCCTTGAGCCCACAGCTGGCGCCGGAGGGATAGCCGCATTATGATGTTGATTTTTCTTTTATGCGAACAACTCATGAGAATTTCAAAGCAGTTCTTTAACACTCCGACACTGGTCTCTCAATCTCCCGTTGGAGAGCCGCGAGCTTCTCCATGATGTTATCAAACTTGCGCTCCGTGGTCTTGTCATTGTTGTGCTCAGATAGCCGATTCTGAGAACTCACGACTGCAGTGAGCTGCTCCACGATGTAATCCAACTTTCGCTCAGAGATGTGGGTGAAAGAAGTGTCGCTCAGGGTGGCTGTAGCTCAGGTGGCAGAGCAGGTCAACCACTATTCAGAAGGTCGGTGGTTCGATCCCAGGCTGCTTCCTGGCTGCATGCCAAATATCCTTGGGCAAGATACTAACCCCATGTTTACCTACTGGTGGTGGTTAGAGGGCCCGGTGGCGCCAGTGTCCGGCAGCCTCGCCTCTGTCAGTGCGCCCCAGGGCAGCTGTGGCTACAATGGAGCTTGCCATCGCCAGTGTGTGAATGGGTGAATGATTGAATGTAGTGTGGAGTGCTTTGGGGTCCTTAGGGACTAGAAAAGCGCTATACAAATGCAGGCCATTTACCATGTTATTCTGAGTGAACTTCTTTTAGTCCATGTACTCTTTTAGCAGCATATAAATTAGTGTCTAATTCCCCTCTATAAGTTCCTGAACACTTCTTCTATTCATACCGCTGTTTTTTCTACTGCAATTTTGTGAAAAATATGGTTCAGGGCCCAGAACTGGCCAGTTTAACATGTCACTAGCCTCCAAAAGTAACCCTCTGCCTCCCCTGCAAAAAAACGCAATAAAAGATTTAGCAGTGTTTCTAAACGTGCTAAAGGACGTACACCTACATTTTCTTAAAAACGTGAATAAATCATACTTTGTGACAATTAGTCATACTGTCAGCTGTAAATTTGATAGACTGAGTTTTCTGCTCAGCAGCCTCAGCTAACAGCAGCACATGAACCATTTCTCAGATAGTTCCACCTAACAAAGATTGTTTCAAATCTTTAAAAACAAACTCTTCTCTGTAACTGAACCACAGACGTCTACTTGTGTTCTTTTCCCTTGCCAACTCTGTTTTGCATGCTTCTGTGTCAAAGAGCCAGAAGGAAGGATAAAAGCAGATAACTGAAAATTAGCATTCTAAATGGGTAATCTGAAGCTTCAACCACAGAGAAAAGAGAAACTAGAAATCAACCCTTCTTGACTAAGTGAATTTACTTCCTGTTTAGAGATGCAGATCAATCGGGCACATCAATCACTGGCACAAAACCCCAAAAGTCTGATCTGGTGAAGTTTTTTGTGGTAAACAGCTCTACACAGCATAGTTGTATTTAAGTACATGTGACAGGCACATAATCAGTTTTCAGGTTCTGGAGGTAAGCTGTGTGTGCAGCCCTTTCTGTGCCATGAAAAACCAGCTTTGCACTGAGTTAGTCAGCATGTGATGCCAGTTTGCAGACTTGCCAACTTTAAGGCTTAAGATACAAAACCTCAAAGCGAAGTCACTTTAAACTTATGAAACCAGAGAGTTTTAAATCCTCCAGGGATTCTCTCGCAACTTCCTGGAACTTAACCTGAATGTTAATAATCCTCATTATTATGCACAACAAGACCACCTCCATTTCATTTTTTGCAGAATCCTATTTTGACAGGATCCTGGTCTGTTTTACATGCATGTTAATGATTTGGGTTTGAGGATTTCTGGAGCTCAGACAGGATAACAATCCAATTCTGAATCAGAAACAGAAGAGTTTAGTCAATACAAGAGCTGTGTAGATACAGCAGGTCAATAATCATTTGAGTTTACTGGATTTACTGAACAAACCACAGGCAACATGGGTACACAGCACCTTTGATGCATATTGTTGCCTAACAAAGAAATGACTTGAAAAGATTTAGAGTAAACGATATTGAATATGAGGTCATACTTGGCTCGATATTAGCTATATTTTCATTTTTGACAAAAACCATGTGGGGAATGGGTATTTGCTGCAGAAGCACCCAAAACTATGTGTGTTTGTCTGAAAGCATTTAGATGACCTGTTTGATTTTTCAGTCCAGTTCCAACAACACTGGTAAACAAATTTAAATGAGCTAATTTTAGATGTGCAGTTAGTGAAGGGTATGGCAAATCAGCGGTGTAATGTTGACAGTTCATTTCACAAACAGTGCCATTTTCCTCTCACTATAATAAGAACTATACCCCGGAGGTATGCTCTGGCGCTGAAGGATAAAACAGACTCAACTGTACTGTCACTTTCCCTAATTTAGGAAACGTGTACCTCGAGGGCTAAAGCTGGTAAGCTGTGGAGGTACAGTAGATGTAAAACACATTATTATACAGTGACAGAAACCTAGTAGGTTTTTTTCTTAAGCTCTCATAGGTGAATTGTTCTAAAAGCACTGAAAGGGTGCCTGAGGTAATTATATTTTGAGATTAAATTGTTTTGCTAAAGGACTATTGGCAACATTTTGTGGAGAAATAATTGTGTGCTTGCTCTAATTGGAGCGCCTCAGAGCACATCAAGCACAAGAATCCCTAATCAGCAAGCTCCAAGTTAAATGTCATTGTCTCAGTAAAGGGCAGTAGTACTAGGATTTATATCAACCAGCATGCTGGGCTGTTAATATGGAGCCTAGTTATATATGTGTTGTTTTTTTCTTCTTCCTTGGAATAGACTTGGACTAGACACTCAACCCAAGTTTTAAGACTAGGTCTTCTCACATAACTTTACACAACTTTTGACTACTAGCGTTCTACACAAGCACTAAGGTTGGTAATTTATGACGTGCAGCAACACAGATGATGGTCTGCAAAGCTGTGCATATGCTGGTGCGTTTACTTGCTCACGTAAAATCTCTTGCTAGAGGATGATCTTTTGCATTTCTGTTATTGTGGCTATTTTGATACAGAAAGGAAAGTTATAAATCACATGTGAAGTAAAGAAAAGGATGTGTGTAATTAGTTAACGAATGACTGACTTCTGTTCAGCTCCTTCACTTTCTGGGTCCTGCTAATGCTCATGCTGCCACTCTGTCTAGATGAGGGAGCTTGAACATGAGTTATTGTTAATTAGGAACAGATGTGCTTTTCCATAAATTAAGCCATCCTTCTCTCTTCCTGCAGTCTCACTGGTCACACACAGATTCAGAATCCTGGAGCAGTGACAGGTACAACTCACTATAAGCCCGACTTGGCTTTGCAGCATCGCGTCCCTTGCTGAGTTTGACTGTTTCACAAAACACCCGCCACTTAGTTCATTTTATTATGAATTAATTTGCCAATAATTACATAGTCAATCAGTTATTTATGAAGTCTTAGTGAAATGTTGAAATTTTGTGAGAAGTTGAAATACCCATTAAAATATTCTACAGGTTAAAGTGGCCTTATTTGTGACAAACAACTTAAAAATAAAAGATAATTGGAATGGCTCTATAATTCCTTGTAAACTAATACTTTCGGTTAGTAGTGCTATGGCACATGGGAACATTCTGCTGGTCACAGAAAAACCACACCTTATCAGTTGAGAGGGTATTACTGTATGTGGTCAGATACTGCGCACAACCCTCAAGTCTTTAACCTTCATGTTGTGCTAGGAACCTGCACAAACTCTTCCAGTTTGTGAGTTACAGCTCCTAATTCGCATTTTACCCCGGGACACTTTGGACTTTACCTTCCACATCTGTTGTATCTTCAGCCCCTGGTACTTTTCTATTTTCTAATGCTCCTTTTTCCTGATGTTGCAATCAGCTGGTATCGCTACATCTATAACAACTGAGGTCTTCTGTTGCTTGTCAGCTACTACTTTGTCTGGTTGGTTTCCCAGCAGCTGTGTCTCTCACAGACACTGGACCGGATAAGCAGAAGAAAATGGATGGATAACCACAGAATGAAGAAATTAGAGTGGTGGCAGCTGTAGCCTCAAAATCATTAAATGATTTAAACACATGCAAAAAAATACTTGATCTACAGTTTCTGTAAAACTAGACATTTGCTCATTGCCATTTGCAGAATGAGACTGCATTAATGAACCAGCGTTAATTAAACTGAGCCTTGCTGATTGATCCTGAACATACATGATTTCACAATTTAAAAATGGTCCTGTCATGTCATTATTATGGTCATTTAATGGTCTAAATAGTACGGTTTGATGACATATTGCACCATATCAACTTGGTTTCTAGATCACATCTCTTTGCGTTATTTTACTCTTTTGTTTCGTGTTTAAGTTTTTAATTGGAATGCACTTGGACACTCATCCCATTGTTGCTAATGTTGAATGGCACATTCTTTCATTTTTTATGAAGTGTGCCTCAACCCCTAAGGTGGTGGAATCCTTTAATATTCATGTCCGAAAGTTAGAATGACAGCAAAGTTGTGCCTTTCCCACAACAATGCTCTGATGTGCCCTCGGCTCATGAACTTTCTGTCTTCTTCACTTCTCCTGTTTCCTGCTCTTTATTCTCGGATAAGTGTTACCCACATGGCTGCAGGTTGTGAATTAATGAGCAGGGGTAAAAACACAAAAAGAGAGAGTGGAAAAAAAGGGAAGAAATGAGAACAATGGGAAGACAAAGGGTGTAAATCAAGTCTTTACGATGTACTTTAGAGGGATGCAGAGGGGGAGTCACCAAAACAGCAACAGCCTTGGAGGTGCAGAGCTTGCATGGGTGCCACTGAAAACCTCTGAGAGAAATATGGGTGACTGTTATTGCTCACAGATATACCTGCAGCAGAGTAAAATATACTGACCAGCAGAGTGTAGGTTTCATTCAGCAACGACAAATAGTGTGTGCTGCTTCCAAGCTTCTGCAAGGCGTAAACATAAAGTATGTCCACTTTGTACAATCTGGAAGCAGAAATATTGAAAAATAAATCATTCCTTGAAAAATTGAATGCTTTCTTCTTCTTTCCGTTTCCATGGGAGATATTTTAACATTAATGGTCAATGGTTTTATCCACTACTTTCTAAAACATAGTTAATATCGTCCATGTAGATAAAACTTAATGGTTTGAAATACTTGAGTTTTAGCAACAACATCCTGCATTATAATTTTGAACCCTTTCTCTTAGAGTTTACATTTTTGCTACTAAATTGCACTCGAATTGCCTAAAATTGAATTAGTCAAGTTACAAATGCGTTATAAGAGGGATGATAAAATGAGGGGGGTCAAACACATTTGATTTTTCACCAGAAAAATGAAGTGAGAATGTTTTTTCAGACTACTTTTAAATTTCAGTTTCAGTCATGGTTAAATTTTGGTTAAAACGTGGTGTCCAAACATCAAATGTTAAAAAACGTCTCTGTCTTTGGCTGGTAATTGGTTAAGCATAAATTTATATTGCAATATCAGTTTGCAAATATGACATATTTATTTTTTGAAGGTGGACAACACTTTTGCATATTTTATGTCTAACCATAGGAAGCAAACAGGGACATTTGATTTTGGAAGGTACCTTCCAACGAGTTTGAGGAAATAAAGTGTGACAAATCAAGTTTCCCCAGCTGTTTTCATACAGTCAAACTTTTTTTTGTTATAGCTAAAAATCCTTAATTAACTTGAAGAAACCCAATCCAGTGTGAGGGGGGAAGTAAATCAGAACAGTCATGAGGTACTGTGCACATTAATTTTGCCTGAGGTCCACTTAGAAATGTACAGAAACACACAGTTCCCATTATCTCTCCCAACCAGCTGTTAGATAGCCCACCAACTGGGTAGGTTGCTGTGGGCATCAACAGCTTTTCAGTGGCCTGCAGTGCTTTAGATAGTCCCTACTGGACACTGTAATAGTACTTTAAATGACCTCCTGCATGTACAGAAGTGTGTGAAAGTGTATCCACTTTATCTCCTTCACTACCGTGAAGCTTCTCTGTCAGAGAATAATTTCTGACACGAGAAGTAATACCGTTCATGTCATGCACTTACATATGTAGATGTTCACTATCAAACACTACAAATGTAAAATATACCCAGTTCCCTTAGGTGGTAGCTGGAAAAGTTCATTAAGCTTCAGTGGAAAATGAAGACAATATAGTAGCGATGTTTGATGAAGAAGTTAATTAAATTTTTCCTGAAATATGTTAAGATGAATTATTTAACTTCCAGTCATAGAACATACAAAAAAATACATTACTAAAAAAACGACATATATGTATATGTATTGCAATTTTAAAAACCTTCTTGCAATTGCTTTGGTTATCAACATGGTGACCCTAACTGCAAATGCATGAAGGAGCGTTTCCGCA
This sequence comes from Neolamprologus brichardi, assembly GCF_056152115.1. Lineage (NCBI taxonomy): Eukaryota > Metazoa > Chordata > Actinopteri > Cichliformes > Cichlidae > Neolamprologus > Neolamprologus brichardi. Next base: position 4,549,546 of record NC_142122.1, read on the forward strand.
GGTCCTTCCTCCCTGCAGCTGTCAGACTGTACAATCTGAACTGCTCCCAACAAACATAGATGTTTACATCAATGCTGTAACTGCAATAAGTTAGTTAATTAACCAATTCGCATTACAACCTGGTTTGCCTCTTACCTGTAATTATTTTTATTTAATTTAATAACTGTACAGTACTCTGTTTATAGTAACCATTGTCCTTAATGTAAATATGTAAGAAAAATTGTGTATGTTTCTGTTCCGTGTCCTGTGTACTGTTTGTTTGTATATTTGTCTTTTTGGCTGCTGTTACAACCAAATTTCCCCCTTGTGGGACAATTAAAGGATTATTCTAACTGGTCTGTGGCTATGCAACCCCATATGCAACAAACGGTGATGCACTGTATATCCTGAGACCTTTCTATCAAATCCAGCATTAACTCTTTCAGCAATTAGAAGTTCAGTAGCTCCTCTGTTGGATTGGGCTAGCCCTGCTCTCCGTGTGCATCAATGAACACTGCCCGCCCAGGACCCTGTCGCTGATTCACCACTGTTCCTTCCTTGACCACGTTTGATAGATACTAATTATTGCAGACTGGGAACACCCCACAGAAACTCCAGTTTTGGAGATGCTCTGACCAAGTTGTCTCTTCATCACAATTTGGCCCTTGTAAGACTTGTTCAAATCCTTAAACTTTTCCTGCTAACAGATCAACTTTAAGGACAAAATCTTCACTTGCTCTCTAATATATTTCTGCCTGATTTGTGGCTTTTGCTGAAACAGTAATGGTTGTTTTCCCACATCCGGAAATGATATGGTCTTCACTGCCATCTTGAGTATGATCACAGTCATATTTTACACTTTTTTGAATTATGTTGGCTGCCATGGAGTCTAATCCATTCATGAAGGATCCAAGAAGCTCCCAGACATAGTAAACGTTTCTTAGCCTCGAATTAACCAAGCAAGTGTAAAAGTGGCCGAGCCATTCAAAGGTTCAGTGTAACCTCAGGCGAAAATATTTGTGAAACATAGCAGTGGTGGCCTAGAATCCTCCGCATAAAATTAAGACAAGCAATGTGTGGGCTTAAAGAAACAAAGCAAAAATGAAAACAGCATGCCTCTGATACTAGGAGAGGTCTCTGTTTACCACTCAGTATATTCATATGACATGTCATGTGTCAATCATCACATCTGCTGCAACAGAGAGCACCTTCAGATGAAAACCAAGGTTGTTGCCCTTTATTCTTTTGTGTTTTTTTGATCTCATAACTTCATCTTTGTCCTTTTTCCCAACATGAGAGAGCAGAGGTGCCACAGCAGGCCAAACAATTATCCCGAATAATCTGCTTACATTCGGGTGTGTATGTATGTGGTCGGTTTTAAACAGAACATCTGTAACGTCTGAACATCAGACAAAGAGAAACCAAAGCTCAATCAGTGGAGTATAATAATTATTGACAATCCTGCATATTATTTTGTAGTTTTGATGTCTTAAGCAGTGTTCTGATTACCGTGGACTCACTCTAAGGTGTACAATCCCAGTTTTGTAATCCACTTCCCTTGTCTGCTCCAAGCCTTTCTATCCCATCTCATTCTGTTTATTGAAGAAGCAGAGAGAAATGAGAGTGTCAGGTTAAGTTCTCTTTTCCTCGTCTTAGCCCTTTTAGAAAATTTTACATTTCTGTTTTTAGATAAGGATGAGAGGGATGGATTCTTGTTTTTCATACAAATTGAATACATTTTCTGTGAGGAGAAAAAAAAATGTCTGAGTGTATCCAAAATCCTTAACAGTGACAAATGTGAAAAATCCTGTTGTGGAGGTGGAACATAAAAACACGATGAAATAAGTCTGTAATGTAAATTATAGAGTGACACGTTGCAAGAAAGAAAACGTGCTCTGTTAGTCAGTGTGAAAGAAATTACTTTTCTGCTTTATCCAGGAGACAGAATTTGTGTAACGGTCCCCTCGTCCTCTCAGGTTCAGATCTGCTCTCTCTTATCCATCTCTCCCGCTCTGTTGTATGCATATGTGTGTGGGTGTATTTGAGTTAGTGATGTCTATCTCCTCCCAGAAGTAGGTGTGGGTGCCCCAGATTTCTCTGGCATGCCTGGTGTTCATCTACAATCACCAGCGATTCTTAATCCTTACTTATATGTACTTCTAAAGAAACACTTGCCTGCATCTCTGCCTGTGCAAAGCAATGAACACTCACCCATAACCTCCCCTGTAAAAGCAATAACTGATTACCTAAACCCACAACACTTTGGAACAAAGGTAACGCTCACTGATGCATGTGGGAAGCGAAGGTAAGTCTCAAAGTGTTCAGCAAAACCTTTTAATGATTTTTCAGTGGGTCCTGTCCTTGAGTTTTTTGCATGAACCATTAAAAGTTGACGACTTAAACTTTCATCACTGTAGATTTACTATAGAAGGAGGTAAATTGATTGAGCCCCTATTTATTAATAAATACAGGCTATATGGGCTTTTAAAGCACCAGACTTGATGTACTAGAACAGGTTATTAAAAGCACAACCACTTGAGATACTTATAACCTCGCCTTACTCGTTATAGCTTTTTTCCAGCGATTGCATTTTAAATATCTTTGAAGGTTAATGAAGTGATCATTACAATGCACATTTAAATTGTTACTTTTACTCTCCTAGCTTCACCTTACTCGACCCTCAACTGAATCCAGCAGGATTTAAAGTGAAAATCACATCACATTGTCATTGTCCTTTTATTTATTTCTTTTGAAACTTTTTGCAATTTAAATTCGGATTGAAAAAAAGGCCAGGGAAAATGAGAAAGAAAACCGTAAGAGCCTTCAGGTATCTGGTATTAAAGAAAATACCAAAGCTCGGAAGACATACTGTAATAGACGTGTGTATATTTTTCTTGCCTTTGTGAGGACCATTTTGAGTCTTTGACCTTGAGAAGAAGGCAATTCACCCTTACTTTTTTACATACCTTGAAATGACAGAGGTCTGACTTCGTCTCAGGTTAGGGTTATGGCTGGATTTTTATTGGTGATGATTTGTGTTAGGGTAACGGGATACGCAATGAAATAAACTTTGTGGTTGCAAAGAATACACGTGAACGAAGTACAAATATGTGTCAGTCAAGTTAAGGGCAGGTGCTGCTCCAGGGAGAGCGGATCCTGCCAGTCAAACTTCAGCCAGCAGACAGGTAGTAAAAAATTGAGAGACCTAAAACTGACCTATAGCTCAGAGCAAACCAGCAGGTGTTCTGTCTGCATCCACCTTTACTTTTCTCCTCTAATTTGCTGTGGTTTTTTTCCTAATTCTGCTTCCTTTTCTGTCCATCTCTCTCTGACACAGACGCTAGAAATAGATAGTGCTAACCAGAGAAACAAAGCTCTTACAAACAAATGAGGCCCCCTTTACCAATGGGTAAAGTCTGGATTGTCTTCTCATCTTCCTTTGCTTGTCAAGACATTGAATCCTCAGTGGAGCAACAGTCACAGGAGCTGAACTGTTTCTATATTGTTAGTGAAACTCTGAAAACTGCAGCATCATCTCAGCTCAATACATACTGTAAATGTTCTTCATCATTTTTTAAAACTCTCCTTCTTGATATTCAAAAGAAAGTACAAAAAAGTAAATTCAATGAAATGTGTCTGATTGTTACTGTCTGATGTGGTTTAAACTGGGAACCACTCCTCCAACTTCAGAATCCTGTAACTATTTGGGTGTCAAACAGCCAATTTACAGTTAAGTGTCTTGAAACTACACGCAGCAGTGTTTCTGTTACACCCCTGAAAACAGGGGGAAAAGAATCACGAGAGTGATTGTGACTTGCGTCTCTCATGCAGTAGTTTATTGCAGTCAAAATGAGCAGAAACGTTTCACATTCTGTACTGCTAAATGTCACATGGTGGAAGAAAAACACTAAATAATAAACCGAAATATTAAAGTGTTTACTATACATATACTTGAGCAGGTTTCCTGACAAAATGGCTGACAATCGCGGCATTTTTAGCTCTTGCAGTTATCTTAATGGCCATTACACAGTACAAAACACAGCTCAAAACCGCCACGTATATGTGCACAAAACTGTAATATAATGCTTCTAAAGCTTACAAAACAATGAAGGATTACCTCTTAAATATCTTAACAGTGTACACATTGGAAATATATCAACTTTTAAACACTTTTACCTGAAAACAGGGGGAAAAGAATCACAAGAGTGATTATGACTTGCTTCTCTCATGAAGTAGTTTATTGCAGTGAGGAGAACGCGCGAAAGCCCCCTAGTGGAGAATAGAGGCACTACTAATCGATCCCAGAAAAGGCTTACTAGCCGATCACTGATGTATAGATTGCAGTTCTCTTAAATAACATGAAAGCCATTAATACAACATGAAAAATAATAAACTCTTAACCATTTTCTTACCATATTTACATCATTTTTGTCCTTATATCAACTGATATGAATTTGTATTAACTGAACAGTTTTATATGCAGTAGTCCTTCAACCTGTCACATTTCTGTGGCAAAAAAAATTAAATCAGGAAAAGTTGATATTTTGCATTAAATTGAACCACATGTTGACTATAGGACACATTTGCCCTGTTCTCTATAGTTAACACCAGCAGCACCCATTAACAAACAATTGGGGAAGGCCACATACGGCTATTCAGAATCTCTCGATCATTTTTTGTTGTAGTTAAAAATATGTTCCTTTTTTTCTCCTAACTAACAATGACATGAGTCATTAAAATAATGCGATTACTGCAATAATCAGGCTGACAAAGTAGTGGCTATACATAGATGCAGGTCTTTTAATTTGGGAAAATTTGGAGTCCAGATATAATAGAGAAAGTTGAACTATACCCTCCAGAAGTATTTGAATTTACTCTTGCAATGGCAAGACTATATGTGTACACAATTTGAGGTGATATAACCATCTAGAAAAAAATTACATTGTTTTTCAGTTATGATGATAAGTAGCTATTGAATTTATTATGTTTGTATCACACCTTAATTGCAGAAAAATATGGACTCAATTAAAAAACTCCCTTGAAGAGCTTCCACACAACATCTGTGATTTAAGAATTAGTTTGATCTGTGTGATGTTTATTTAAAAGACAGCTAAATGTTCAGTACAGTCAAAGTAACAGTTTTCTTTCACCAGTTTGGATTTGGTGTCAGTTTTACACATTTCTTGTTATTCTTTCAACTTGAAATTAAAGCTTTCTTTCGTTATGTTTACATTTAGCGCCGTGTATCCTTCAGGCACAGCAGATGCCTCTGGAATACCAGAGAAGACAAGCAAGGCAAGATTTCTGTGATCTTCCACTTCAGTTAACCAAGTCAAGAATACTCCTGAGAAGGTTAGTGGTCATGTGACTGTCAAAGTCAACAATCAAGCGATACCTTCATGTATGGAAATACAGAGGGTTTACAGCAAGGTGCAAATAACTGGTTACATTCAAGAACAGGAAGGACAGACAACATTTTCCCAGAAAAAAAACAGCTAATGATCAGCAGCATATCACATCATCTGTCAAATATGGTGGAGGCAATGGGACGGCATGTGTGACTGTCACTGGAACAGGGTTACTAGTGTTTATTGATGATGTGACTACTGATATAAGTAGCAGAAGTTTCTCAGGGCAAAAAAATGTGACCAAGTTAGTTAACTGATCTCAACAATATAGAGCATGGTGTTCAGATACTGAAAGCAGAGAGACTCCAAATTAGCAGCAACTAAACGTGGCTGCAGTAACGGCCTGGGAGAGCATCTCAATAGATGGAACAACGCATTTACATTTAAGTATTAAAAATGGAAATAAATAGGACATATTTATAGAAATGGCTGTATTGTTTAAATTTTGCTTTTGTGAACTAAACATCTTGAACTAAAGCTAAAAGTGTGCAGACCAGTCACGTCTGTACCAACTAATCAGACAGCAAGTGTCCTACTTAGTTCAGCAAAAATAAGTCATAATCTAACTTATTTTTGTCTACTCTGTAATCTTATTGCTATTTCATGCATTTGGCACTGAATATTTCAAGCTATGTTTTTTATTATATTTTATATATTGTTCACTAAGCACTAAGCTAAAAAAAACAAAAATAAAAATAAAAGAGAATAATACATTTTTGATGTTTGGTGAAAGGCCCACGAGTGTTTATGTAAAAGCAGAAGGCAGCTGAGAGAACATTCAACATTCTCACTTTCTTTGTTCTGACAGATTGTCAGAAAAGTCCCACAATGAGTGCAGATTTATAATTTGAATATCATAATGTCAAAAAAAATTTTTTTTTAATATAAAGGGTTGTTTTGATATCACGCTCACAAAACCCTGAGCAGGGACAAGCAATCACATTGTGCTAAAGCATGAAACTGATTATAAAGTCGGTACAAAACTCGAAAGTGGGAAGTCCGTCATAATATTTGGAGGTGTTGTATTTTACATATGCTTGTTTAACATTTTGTCACAGCCTGATTGTGATTACACACGGTCCTGAATGCTGCTGCAAAGCTTCTCACCAGTTCCTCTAAAGGTCCCACGTGATCCCAGCTCTGTCCTCTTTACACTGGCTCCCCATGATGTTTACAGGTCAATATAAGATTCTGGTTAAGGCTTTAGAGCTGTTTGTGGTCAGATGTCTCCATGTATTAGAGAACTTCTACATCCATTCGTGACTCCGAGGTCTTTGAGGTCAATCGATTAATACTTGCTGGTGGTACTTGGTCCAGGTTAAAGACAAAAAGGGGATTGTGCTTTGAATTTGAAAAGGACACTGTTGATACCTCAAAAAGAAGCTTAAATCCTATCTGTGCTGGCTTTCTTTTACTTAGTTATATCTATTTATACCATTTTAATTGTTGTGTTGCATTTTATATTGTAAAGCACATTAGGAACATTACACATTAGGACGTATACATTTATTTACACTTCATTTCTATTCTAAGAGTGTCTATATGCAGCTGGTTGCTGAGGGAAACTAATAGCTCTAATATTATATTTTAGCTAATATTATCACAGAAGTGATTTTTTTGTCATGCAGAATGCTTTAGTCTGTAATGCAGTGTTCAGATTTGTTACTTAATGCCATATTTAGCATTTTTAATGGTCATGTCACTAATGTTGGATATTTGATTATGGGCAATAGAAGTTAGCAGGCAAAATACATTTAAAAATGTTGCCTGAATTTTAGCTTGTGTATTATGCAAACTCAAATGGAAATATTATTGTTGTAAAATGTCAGTATAGTATCTTTTCTTCTTTGTTTTATTAGCTAGGCAGAGCAAAAAAGTAATTTAAAAGGCTTCTTTGGTCTTTAAGCAGCAAGTTTTTAGTCTTCACTCCCTGCTGCCTAACAGCATCTATTCTGGTACCCTTGAAGTTAATACATAACCTCTTATGCCACACTGCCAGCTGGATCAAGATTCTGTCTCCTTACAAAATATTTTCTCTTAAGAAAATAAATATTCCACTTTCTCAACCACGTGCTAATGCACTTTTTTTTATTCAAATGGAAAATCTATGTGAATATTACACTTGCCTGTTTCACACACTTTGTGTTGTACTATTGCTTCTTCACAATTCACAGAATTACAGTAATTTTTCATTGCTTCCTGTCTCCTTGTGGTACGTGTGGCTGTGAGGAACTTCAGCAGCTGTGCAAGACAACACAACAAAACTACACTTCAAAATTAACAGCTTAACTTGGCCTGCATAATACCAAATACCAATCAAAGCCTTTGGGGCCATACTGCACAAAAGAGTTTGAGATGTTGTTAAGAATTTCTTGATACATATTTTAAGCTTTTTGATAGAATGACTGGCAGATTCCACAGGTGAAATATATCACTTAAAATTTGGAGACAAAACATATTCACTTAGTCTATAATGTAGCTGTTTCAGGGTTTAAAGGTTAAGAGGAGCAGCCAGCAGTTATCACTGGACAAATGCATAATCTTTAGATTGAATCACAGTAGCAGCCATTTATGAGGAACAAAGCTGAAAAGCTTTCTGAAGAATTTACATTATTCTTTAGCAAGGCCTGGACAAGGACAGACGTTTCTCTATGTGCCCCTTAGATGTTTCTGTAGAAATGAGAAAACAGTGATGGGCTGAAGAAACTTGGTGAAATGTGGTGAATTTCCTTTCCTTTAAAAACTTTCCATGAGCTCAGAGGCAGCAGAAAATATCAGGACACCAGGGAAATCTGGTCAGAAGTGGACTTTAAAAAAAGATGTGCAGCTAAAAAGCAATTCATATTAAAGAGCAGCAAAGCTTAAGGACTTACCTGACAGAATAAAATCTAGTTAGGGCTGGATCTGATGACCCTGAACCACCACATAGTTATGCTGCTATACGCTCAGCCTGCAGGGGGAATTTTTTAATGCACATCTCCTACTCTTTTCCTTCACTCCCCTTATATTTATATGCCACTATTTCACGGCATTAACCTCTTCGTCCTTTCTTGGTCCATATCAACAGTTCCTAACCTCAGAAATGGGACCATTCAGCATCCTCTTCTTTTCCCTCTGCTTTCCCCTCACCCCAACTAATCTACAGCTAATCACAGCAGATGACTATCCATTCCTTAGCATGTCTCTGATAGAGATTTCTTCCTCCTTTTTTTGCTATGCAACCATGGAACCAACATTAAAACATTAAATATTTGGCTCTAAGAGCAGGCATTCTTTGAATAAGAGAGAGGCGAGGTGTGCATGCAAAAGTGACACATGCTTCAGGTTCTTCGCATGTTTGGGATTGCATTTAAGCAATATGAGTCAGGGTTTTGGTCAGGATAATCAATAGAAAGCACCCAAACATTAAGCCAGAGACATGAAGAATTATTTGCAGCCTTAAGAAGATCAAACAGCCTGCTCTTGTATCCTGTCTTGATCCAAGCAGTGTTTTACTATATATATATATATATATATATATATATATATATATATAAGAGAGAGTTGTAAATTAGCATTAGAGCCTGTACTCTCCTTGGTGTTGCATATCAACTGACACATAGAGCATAAGAGGAAACGGTGGCAAAAAAATCATTTAGATGCCATACCAGATGAGTTTTTTCCCCAAACAGTAGCACAAAATTCTCCCTGTGAAAGAACAAACCATTAGAACTGGACAATCATATGTTTTAAATTCAGTTAGTTTTATTTATACAGCACCAAATCACAACAACAATCGCCTCAAGGTGCTTTATATTGTAAGGTAGATCCTACAATAATACATACAGAGAAAAAACCCAATAATCATACGACCCCATATGAGCAAGCACTTTGTCGACAGTGGGAAGGAAAAACTCCCTTTTAACTGGAAGAAATCTCCAGCAGAACCAGGCTCAGGAAGAGGCGACCGGTTGGGGTGAGAGAAGGAAGACAGAATAAAAGAGAGCCAGAGATTAATAATAATGCAGAGAGGTCTTTTAACACATAGTGAGTGAGAAAGGTGTTTGTTCCTCAGTGCATCATGGGAATCCCCCAGCAGCCTACACCTATTGCAGCATAACTAAGAGAGAATTCAGGGTCACCTGGTCCAGCCCTAACTATGTGCTTTAGCAAAAAGGAAGGTTTTAAGTCTAATCTTAAAAGTAGAGATAGTGTCTGTCTCCTGAATCCAAACTGGAAACTGGTTCTAAGAGGGCCCTGAAAACTGAAGGCTCTCCCTCCCATTCTTTTAAATACTCTAGAAACAACAAGTAAGCCAGCAGTGCGAAAGTGAAGAGCTCTAACGGGGTGATATGGTACTTGTCACGGCTATTGAGGCAAGCTGCGTTGAGTGAGAGAAGGACCCAAAAAATGCAGGCACTGACTTAGATGAGAAGGGTGAGCTTGATTGACACAAGGTGAAATACAGAATGACACGGAGGTGGCGAGGACAGGAACTTACATAAGAAACCTTATACCATGACTTGCGGGGTAATATGCAGGATAATGCCTGGGTGAGACACAGAATAACAGAGGGAGGTAACATAGACAGACCAGTGACGAGCACAAGAGAACACACACTATAAATACACATAGGGAAATGAGGAAACTGCACACAGGACACGGCTGAACCTAATTGACATGACGAGACAGGGAGGAAACTAAATACACTGACATAAGACATGGACCTTCACAATAAGACAGGAAACTCAACCCACATGCAAAGACACAAAGACACGGGCTTTACAGAGACCTGACTAAACTGGAACAGAGGGAAAACACAGGCAGGGATGACTAGACACAGAAGGAGGAGCACAGAGTAACATGAGGGGCAAGGGGACCAAAACACAGACAGCAATAATGCACAAATAAATAATAAACAACTCAACACACTGGGTCACAGACCCAGGACCGTGACAATAAAGGTCATTAAGATAAGATGGAGCCTGATTGTTTAAGACCTTGTATGTGAGGAGCAGGATTTTGAATTCAATTCTGGATTTAACAGGAAGTCAATGAAGGGAAGCCAAAATAGGAGAAATATGCTCTCACTTTCTTGTCCCTGTCAGCTTTTCAGGGAAATTTTAGGACATTTTTACGAGGTTTTAACATGTGTTTTAACATTTCTCTTCTACTTGATCTCAAGTATTTCCTCCTGAAAGTATATTTCTACACCAGAATGTCAAGAAACCTGGTCATGACAACACTTTTATAAAAACACTGAACTCTTCCCAACCTTCATTTTATACTTCCTAGAATCTCTGGATTCTACACCAAACACAGAAAAGAAAAATCACAAGAAGTTTCTGTGTGGGAAAGTCAACTCTGTGTCTGTTTGAGTGAATATTTACAGCTTTCCTACTTTTTGGGGGTTTCAGACACTTCAAACCTCAAACATGAAAATGTATACAGTGTCAAACAATAATATTTGAAGGTTTTGTTGTTGGCTTTGTTTTGCAGTCAAAAAAAAAAATAGTAATAAAAAATAAAATAAAAACCAGCAGGGAGAGATCAGTCACTCTCCCACCCCTACAGTGACAGCACAGATGGGTGCTGAGGTGGTGGGCGAGAAGTTCACAGGTAGGAGCATCTGAGTCAGATCTCACAACTTTATTTTGCATTTTCTGGCTTAACGTTATGCTCATTTTAATTAAAAGCATACAGACAGCTGTGTATCACTTTTCAGTTTTTATCAGCATCTCAAATTAGTAAAAAAACCAAATATATTTATTCACCTGACCAAGATTGCCTCTGCATGTCCTCGTGACCGATTCATGTCCTCCTAAAGTCTAAAAATAATACATAAACCAACCTTCACCTTCCTCCCTTCTTCCAAACCTCCCATCTTCACTCTGTCCTCCTCTCCTAAATCCCACCCTGGCTAGCACTTTGACTCTAAAGCCTTTGAATTCTGTCTTTGTCTCAGAGCCAAATCCAGCCTGTCAATAATACACTTGGCTTTACACACACACACACACACAACCCTGTTCTGTGACTGATAATGTGGGGGCATATTGCAACAAATAAGCCTCGCTCCTACATCAGAGTTCTATCCATGTCGGGTCGGCTGAGGTGGTGGCTAAAGCAACTTGATTTATAAAGAGAAGTAACACATACTTTCTGTGAAAGTGGGCAAAATCATGATTTTATGTCCACCAATGTTGAGCTATATTCTAATATATTCTTACATGCTGACGACTAAGCAGTGACGGAAAATAAAGCCTCAAATAGCTACTCGAGTCTTTCTCCAAACATCAGTCAGTCCTCATAGAATCATATTTTAAACTTTCACTTTTACACTAGAAAGAAATCATCCTGACAGCTTGCAGCTGCAGTTATTGGTTTATTCTAGGCGATGGTATTTATTTCTCTGTCCAAAATTGGAGAATGGAAGATACTGTGACCTCTGACAACAAGACGAATTCGCCCAGACGACTGTGCTCACTGGACATTTTCTCTTTTTCAGATCATTCTCTGTAAACCCTACAGATGCTTGTGTGGAGCAAGAAGTCCTGAAGTCCTCAGCCCGTCTTGGCACCAACAACCATGTGACATATGAGGTCTTCCTCCTCTTCTTTGCATCCTCTTACTGTGCAGCATATTTCAGTTCCTAAATACTACCGAACACCAGATTTGACATTTAAGAATAATAATATCACTAAACTAACTACATGTTTTAAAACTACACGAGGAGAGTACATCAGGTTCTACCTTGAGGCTCTTATCATCACAGTGGAGCCTGTGCTTTAGTGGAGTACACATATCAAACACATTTTCAAAAAGTAAGCCTGCGACTTTTGTGGCCCCTGGAGTCCTGTTGCCGTGGGCACGTTGCCAGCTTTGCCAGGTTGATAATCCTGCCTTACACGGGTCTCCCTACCACACACATCCTCATTAAGTCTAAACAGCAGGTCTGAGCAGAGCATCCTTAATAAACTTGGTTCAAATAAATTCAGAAAGACTGAAAATGTAAAGTTGTAATAATGCTAGATATGAAATTGATGCAATTTATGACTTTTTTTTTTTTTTAAATTTCAAGCAGCAATTTCCCAAGTATTGAATCATGTTAGTAGAAACAGAAGCAATAAGAATGTTTTGCAACAAAGAAAACGAAAATATCAAGTTACACCCTGGACAGTCCACCAGGCTGTTGTAGGGCTAACACAAAGAGAGAGACAACCATTCATGTCACATTGGCACCTCCCCTTTGACTTGCAGGTTAAAATTCAAAGCTTTAGAGCAAAAATGAACACCTTTACAGGCCTGTACCTCTGAATATTAGCTTATTCTAGCTGATGCTAATAGTATTAATGTTACAAATAAAAAATTGGTACAAACTCACCCATTTTATTATCTTAAAGCTCATGCAAAAAGTAGCAGATATGTGATGCAATTTGCAGGCCTTGATACCTGAGTTAGTATCAGAAGATGACTTAGCACTCGTCCTTCTTCTTCAAATATGGTCACGTCTGTCTTGGGACAAAAAGAATTGCGTATTGATATATAGTCTGTGTGGAACAACCACAAAAGTAGCAGTAAAGTGCAGGCATCAACTGAAAACCACCTGAGAATATCCATACAGAGTCTATAAATAATAAGTTGAACTCAAGGTAAGACACCTAGACTTCGATCCAAAACATGGTCTCCTGGCTTATGTCTTATATTCCAGGAAATATGATTTCTTTGTCACTGTTGTCTTACCTGAATAATTTATAAATGCTGTGCAACTCCCTGGGGGTGTCACCCAATCTGAGCACAGCCTCCCCCACAGTACAGTGCCTACATTCCCAGTGAGATTTAAAGCCCTATAAATGATCATTCTTAATATTTCACTTAGGATGTGGTCATTTGTAGATTTGTCTGGACCCGGATTATAAGGTATTTTGAAATTCTTCTTCTTAAACAAATTTGAATGCATTGAAAAAAACAACAAATTGCCCAGATTTGGAGACTTAAATAGTATAAATATGACACAATAGCGGATCCCCAAAGAGAAGACTAAAACTTGCACTTTTCCCAAGAAAGCAATTAATTGAAATGGATGCATTGCTTTAAACTAATATGTTGAACTTTGAGAGTTATTTAAACAGCATCAGATACAACTCAGGAAAGCAGGAAACTTGCTAAAAGGTTTAATCATAAACACATAAAGCAAAAAATAATTAGACAGTGGTTATGTGCAGAGACCACTTATGTATAAGATTCTGTTACAGGGAGAAAATAATGACAGACAAATCTTACTGGAAGGGCTAATAAATTATTCATCTGCTTGTGTAGTCGCTTTCTCACAAACACACACACACACACACACACACACACACACACACACACACACACACACACACACACACACACACACACACACACACACGGGGATGTAGAGTCTATGCTCAGACACATTTGTGGTCGAGAATAAACAGTATCCCAGATGAAATAAGCTGAGTGCAGGATGACGACATGTCTGAAGCTGTCTTTTTAGTTATTCACTATTTTATACTCAAGGAACACATTAAGGATGCAATAAAATGTCACTTTGACATTTTTATATAAAGTTCTTCACAAAAAACGGCCTCCATATTGTGCTGTCAGTCAAAGAGAGTGATTCATCAAAGAAACATTTAATAGATTGTTTGTCTCTTATATGCACTCTTCTCTTCACCTGTAGTGACACCTAGAAAAGCTTAAAACACTTTAATATTTTTTTACAAGACAAGACAAGTTCTGTGTAAAGAGCAGTCTACCCTAATTCTAGTAAAGGTAGCAGAGGAAAAATAAATAAATTCGTTATCATCCATTAAATGACTAAGCCTAGCTCATTTAATGGAGAGCACAGTATATCAACAGCATTTTGCACCACTCACGGAAACACAAAGCATCGAGTTAGACATCCAGGCCATCATAAAGGATCTTATGATAAAAAATAAATACAGTAAGATTATTAAAAGGACTTGTGGCAGTTGAGTAGGATGTACAGCAGGTCAGAGTAATGGAGTAAGGGAAGAGATGGAAATGTACTAACAGGTGAAGAGAATGTGTTGAGAAGATGGAAGGAGTATTTTGAGGAGCTAATAAATGTGGAAAGTCAAAGAGCGAAAGTGGAGGGATGGATGGAGTACAGTTGGCAAGGAGCTATGAATAAGATGAGTGGACTGCCTGTTGATATATGACAGTGGTTATTTAACCTAATGTTAGAGAGTGGGAGGAATGGAGATGAAGTCTACTGATACTGATTGTCAAGAGCAAAGGTGATGTGCAAAACTGTAGTAACTACAGGGGGATAAATTTGATGAGCTATAATATTATAAAAATACTGGAAAGAGTTTCTCTAGCTACGTTAAGGGAGAAAATAATGACAGACAGCAGTGTGGCTTCGTGCTGTGAAAGAGCTCTACAAACACAATGTTTGCTTTGAGAGTGTTGATGCAGATGTGTAGAAAAGTGAGTCTTTGTGGATCTAGAGAAAGCATATGATAGGATGCCAAGAGAGGAACAATGCTGAAACAGTCAGGATTATGAGAAAAGTATGTGAGGGTGTTGCAGGATATGTACATGCATGTGGACAGTAGACAGTGGCGAGGTGTGCAGTAGCAATGACAGATGGGCTCAATATGTGTGTGGGATTACATAAGGCATCTGCTCTGAGCTTCTTGTTTGCAGTGGTGATGGGCAGGCTGATAGATTAGGTCAGGCGGGAGTGTTTGTGGACTACGAGATGGAGACATTGTGATTTACTGTGAGAGTAAGAAGCAGGTGGAAGAGAGCCTAGAGAGGTGGAGGTATGCACTGGAGAGAAAAGAAATGAAAATCAGTAGAAGTAACACAGGCTACATGTGTGTGACTGAGAAGGAGACAGTTGTAACAGTGAAGCTGCAAGAAGGTGGTGAGTTTAAATACCTGGAATCAACTATCCAGAGCAAAGGACGGTGCAGAAGAGAGGGGAAGACGAGAGTGCAGGCAGGGTGGGGAGGGTGGAGATGAGTATCGGGGTGATTTGTGACACAAGGATTGTAGTAAGAGTGAAAGAGAAGGTTTAAAAGATTGCAGTAAGACGGGGTGTCCAACTCTAGGACTCGAGGGCCAATGTCCTGCAGGTTTAAGATCTCATCCTGGGTCAACACACCTGAATCAAATGATTAGTTCATTACCAGGCCTCCGGAGAACCTCAAGACATGTTGAGGAGGTAATTTAGCCATTTAAATCAGCTGTTTTGAATTAAGGACACATCTAAAGCCTGCAGGACACCAGCCCCCGAGGCCTGGAGTTGGATACCCCTGCAGCAAGACCTACTGGAGATGATGACACTGACTAAAAGAAAAGAGCCCGAGCTGCAGGTATTAAAATTTTCATTGAGAATGATCAGCACGGTCAAGATGGACAAGATTTGAAACGAATATATTAGAGGGACACCTTAGGTGGAGCATTTTGGAGACAGTTAGGAGACAAAGCAAGGCTGAAATGGTTTGGACATGTGCAGATGAGGGATGTGGATAGTGGACGAAGGACGTTGAACATGGAGCTACCGGGCAGGAGGAAAAGAGGAGACCATAGAGAAGATTCATGGATGTAGTGAAGGAGGACATGCAGAGGGTTTTTGTTACAGAGAAAGATGTTAGGGATATGGGGAGATGGAGGGAAACGATCCGCTGTGACTCATTATAGAAAGAATAAATAATCACAGCCTTCCCACAGATGTCACAGTTGTATCATCAAACACTGAAGGTTTAGAAACTGCTGATCTTTATTTAGAATGAATCTGTCCTATTGATCTCTCCATGAGCCAAACTCAATACTTACTTTTCAATGTCTATTAAACCTCATCTCTACCACACTGTCTTACCATTAATTAACACTCATATTAATTGGAGATTATGTATAGGAATTTCAGGAGCGGGACCACGCCTCCAAACACGCTCCTTCCGGTTGTCTTCTATATAGGTTCCCCTCAGTTCTGCAAACTGTTCATTCTTGTTTACGTGCCCCACCCTCCCTCCTTGTTCTCAATTCTTTAACTTCTTCACTTCTATTTAGTACACGGGGATCTGTCAGGCCCGGGAGCCGTCGCCAGTCCCCTTCAAAGCCTTCCCCAAACCGCAGCTCAATTCATGTCCAAGCATTCACCTTTCCCTACTAAAACGCTGTCAAACCTTAAATGAGGACGTGGGCCCAGCTAGTGAAATGTTTTATTTCTCTTTATGAATAGGCGACATACCAAAGTTCGCCATGAGCAAACCTATAAAGAATTAAAAAAAAAAACAACTAATATTAGAATCATTTAACCTTCAAGGACCTGGCGTCCACATATGTGGACATCACATTTTGGGTTATTTAGACCAAAATACTCAATTTTGCTCTACAAAGGCCTGATATCCACTTACGAGGACATTATACTGCTACTGTTCTATCAAAATTTTAAACAAATATCCTCATATGTGGCTCTGATTTTTCTTAGAAACAAAAATCAGGTAAAAAAAAATAATCTGGTAATTCTTTGTTTTTACATTCATCAGGCCCCAATCAGCCCAAATATCAAAGAGAAATTAAAACTGCATGCCATGGAAGAGTTTGGGTCTTAGGAGGTTAAAAATAATTGTAACAAATGTGAAAATTTGCAGCACTAGTGAAGATTAATGATGCTTTCATGGCCTCTGATCCAGGATTCCAAGTGATACTTTTCATGTTATATATGCTTCCCATAAGCAATGCAATTAGAAGATATGTTTCCATTCATGTGTAGATATTACCCAGTTCTTTTTATCTTTGATATCACATAACATAACTTAGTTGGTTAAAGTAACGGCATGTCCTAAAGACATAAAGCCTGACTCTCATATTTTGCCCCCTCCACTTCATTTAGAATTGAATTTAAATCCCCTTTTTTCACATACAAAGTCCTTAATGATCAGAACTTATAGCTTAGAAGTCAAAGTACCAAAGTATGCCAAAAGAGGATTTTTCTTTTAGAGCACACAAATGATACATTTTATTGTATATAAGCATCTGTTATGCAGTGTTATTTAAAAAAAAAAAATCTAAAAATTTTCTACTTTTTAAAGATTAAATTTACTCTATTTGATCCTGAAAACCACTGAAAGATTGTGTCTAACATGTTTAGTTTACTGTGGATGGGCGTTACTTTGCCTGCAGCACTTCTCTGAGGAACATTGGAGGCCGTTTTGACCACGATGTGCACTTTTATTCTGACATTGGCAATATTATAAAAAAAAAAAAGAGCCTGAAAAATATTTTTAAAATGAGGAACATCTTCCCTCAGAGTGTAGCTGAAAACAAAAAAAGAAATACTTAGACATTTTTACTTTGAGCCTCAGTCATTGTTGCTCTACCTAAAACCACATTGAACTGCTGTTGTGGTTTGGTGCTGTTTAAATAAAATTGCATTGGATTGAATAAAACAGGCTTTTAGTTGATCTAAAACATCGTTAACTGTGACTCAAGCGACAGCAAATTTCAGTTAAATTTTAAATGAAATTTATATACAAAATCCTGAATTATCAGGTTCTATCATTATTTAAAGACATAAGTCATAATACTATATTATCCCTATAGACAACTTTCTCCAAATGCCTGCTTACTTTTGGTTCCTAGAGTTTCAGAAATTAAATTGAGAAAATTTACTTTTGGTTATGTTGCTTTACGCTTCTCCGTCACCTCTCAGTAACAGTAGCGGTCAGATTTCACTAAAAATGGATCACTTTGTCTTGGATATGAATGCGAGCTTTCTTGAACTGAGTTTAAACTTTCTCTAGTTTGTACAATACAGCCAACCAGTGACAACAACACTTTCAATTTTCTTTCTGTACATCACACATTAGAATAACCTGTGTGTGAGCTGTGAGTTGATGTCCAAATATTGTGGTTGCACATTCAGTAAAAACATTTAAATTGCCATTTTGTTCCCAGCGTAGTGTGCCTTGAGACTCAAGTGTTCAAATGTGCAATTATCATAACTTCACTAAGTAGTTCTTAAATTTATTTGATCTGTTTTCTTTTCACAGGATACATGTTTTAATTTGACCTCATAAATTACTGGAAGTGATTCTGTCACTGGACTGCACTGTGGCTGGAGACTATAAGCGTTGGCAGTGTCAGACACATCCACCACAAACTGTCTACACTCAGTAAACAAGCACACGCTCTTTGCACATAAACAGGCAATGGAAGTGTTTCAGGTCAGGCAGGCTTACAGCTCAGGCTTGGTAAGAAAATTCTGTGAACAGATTACATGGTTCTATGGTTTGTGACAAATTCTCTGACCTGCGGGTGCATAAAACCACCTTCAAAGCCACTGGATGAACTCCAAAATGCCTGGTGGCCAGGCTAAAACTAACACTGTTTTGTTTAGATACTGAAATCCAGCAGAGATGATGTAGAATATACTGTCTGCACACTGTTTTTCTTCTCTTCTATTGTTCCCCTGTGCACTAAAAATCCATTGTTCTTTATTATCTCTATACTGAACACACGGAGACATCTCTCAACAGTGCAGGAAACTTTTCCAACAGATCTTTAGAGTTGGGTTCAGGTTTATATGTGCACATGTTTTCAGACTCACCATATCAAGGAATATAAGGGAAGGTGTAGATTATTTTATAACATCAATAATATCCTGAATTTTTAATGCTTCACATGTCATGTTGCATAAGTTACTTTTAAGAGCTCACTCTGAACTCTGGAAAATGTTTATGGTTATTGTTTTTCACAATTTATGACAATTAATAAGTTGAATTGAAAAACAACTGATAGTTATAGTCCTAGTGCTCAGTTTGGACTCTGTATTTATTTAGGGATAATTTAAAATTAATATTTCTTTCAAAACACGTATCATGGTCATTTTCTTGTGTTAACTATACTAAATACAAAGTGTCAAATGTCTATATATTGTGACAGGTTCAAGTTATTTAACTGGAGAACACATTAAAAATAATAAACTATTACTGGGGTGTTTTATGGGAAATTTACTCTAGTGACAGACTCTCATTCAGCTCCAACAAATTGAGTTTTGCAGTAGGAAATTTCAGTAGCAAATTTTTCACAGCTTTCCTTTCCCCCATATCTTTTAAAAGTGGAATAACTAAATCTTATTTTATGGTAATTGTCCTGCCTAGAGAGGATGTTTCAAAAGTGTCACACTTGGAAAGTAGTCGAAAGAAAGCGATCTACAAAAGATGTCCAAGTTCTACATTACAGGGCTTTTGTAATATTGTGCACACTTAATGGTCTTTGCTGAAGAGCCGTGCTTCAGTTCTACATGTATCACTCTCTTGCCAGAGCTTTGCAATTTTGAGAAAAAAAGGGGGATACACCCCACAGAAATGCCCTTTATTGCTTTGGTTTCACCTCATTCCATAGCAAATCTGGCTGATGAAGCTGCCAGTGGTGTTTGTGCAAGAATATCTCAGTAAGTCCATGAAAACATAAGCTTAACTTACATTTTTATTCTGTTATATTAGAAATTAATTCACATCAGTCCACGGGAGAAGGGATTATGTAGAGACGGTGTTTGAGAGAAGCATGATAATTACAGTGAGATTTTAAATGGTGTGTGTGAGAGAGAAGCCGGTTATATATGAATGCTCACAATCTAACCTCAAGCCCTGATCTTGTCGTTTAAGCACTGGATATCCACAGGTGCAATTAAAGTACAAATTTATATCTTTTTCATATCCCACTGACACTAAAATTGCATTGATTTTTTACAGGCACCACCCAGGTTACATATGATATGAAAACAGAATTCCTTAAGGAAGTGGTCACTTTAACTTAAAAATAACTTGGATTTTATTTTGTTTACGTACCACTGTTAAAAACAAACAAACAAATAAAATAAAAACATATTCATATGTCAGCATTGTCGGTGCTGTAAAGCTGAATTTTTCTATTCACTTGAGACAAGAAAAACTAGGGAACTGCAGAAACCTAAAGATATTTTAACATCAGACTATCATTACAAAAAGATATGACCTCTAACTTAAGTAGCAGATAATCTAAAAAGTTGAGGATTTTTTGATAGTAGTTCAATCTACTATCTCTTATTTTGCAAAAATTGGCTTGAGTGTATAACATCATAAAAACAAGCAAAGGCAAAAAAGAATGAAGTTGATTTATTATTATTTCCTGATTTTATTTTTTGGCAGTACAATGTTATATATACATTTTAAGAATTGACGCTCCTAGTTTTAGCATTACTCGGACTCAGACTTTCAAAAATATCAAGACCCATAAATATAACATTAACAGTTTATCAATAAACCTTGTTCTTATAGATCCATGGAGTGCTGAATCTGATCTAGTAGAACAATCTAGCTGATTTCAGAAGTTTTGAAAATTCAGGCTCCAGTTAAACTTTTGGTCTCAAATTTGTATTCTACTACAGCATGAGCTCATTAAGGTCACTAATTTTAACCAGGACTTCCCCATGAGAAATCCTGAGAAATCTCAGGGGTAAAAGTCAGTTTATTTCAGCATATCAGTCATTAATAAGCCAAACATATGTTCAGGTTGCACATGCTGTTAAAATGAATTCATCTACCTGCATTAAAACTAACTGAAGAACGATGATTTTCTTAATTCCTTTCCTTTTTATCTTTGAACTACACATGCTGGAATTAAAAGCTTCACTGAGACTTGATAAGAATTGATCTTGAACTCCAACCATAACTTTTTTCTGAAGTTGGAAACTTTTATAACAGCAATGGCAGTTTTGCCTTTGTATTACTGTTGTACAACATTTGAATCAAAAGTAAAACCACGCATGACAATGCCAAAAAACCCCCCAAACAAACAAACAAAACATTTACTATAATGTTTGAACAGATGCTTGTCCATTGGATTAAGGACCAAACAGAGTGATGGAGTCAATTTTAGAAGGCCTTGGATCTGCAACAGCTTCAATACGTCTATTTGTGTGGACTTAACTAGTAACACACTCCCATTCTGTCAGGAAGAATATATCGAACCCGTCACATCAGAATGAAAAAGAAAGCTGACAAACAAAATGTTGTTTAGTATGTTTTGCTGTGTACTGGCCTTGTATTCCTTTACACACATGGATAACAGGCCTCTGAGCGATAGCAAGCAATGCAAGTAACACAAGGGGAAACAAATGGGTCTTCACTGCTTCACATTATTTTGTCCTTTGGAGACATTTAATGCATTCAGTGCAGTATGTACTGTATACACTCCTAAGAGCATCACTATGAGGGAAAAAGCTGCACTTTACTTTGGCTATAATAACTGGGCGATAGCACTGTTTCACAGCTTCAGCCTGCACGGTATCAACCTTGACACTACTCATGTTCACACTTACCCAGGTGATGTTTGGATTTCTAAGCAAACCGCAGGAGTGAAACATATTCTCAAACACCAAGTGAGGAGACACAGTGGAATTTGGGAATCGAAATGTAAACAAAATATTAATTAATATGATTTTTCTGTCAAAATGACAAATCTTCATCTCATCTCAAGGTACTGGAGGAAAAGTCAGCGTAATACCTCTATCCTCTTGAGGATCATGATTTGATCAAAGTTTTGTATCATAGATGTTGAGATATTTCACAGGATCATAAATGCTTTTGTTATGTTGTTATGCTGTTATTACATTAAAATAAATGTCTGTGTAAAATCTCAATACAATCCAATTTGTAAACACATGGCAAAAGTCACACTTTGAAGGACAGAGAAGTTAAAATAATTAATGATTAAATGTGGAGTGTATAAACACAGTAAGTTAAAGAAACATCATGGGAAGCGCCCAGCAGCCTAGGGCACATTGCAGCGTAACTAAGGGAGGATTCTAGGTCACCTGATCCAGCTTCATGCTGTAGGATTAAAACTTTCTTTTTTGATAATCTTTAAAGTACAGATTGACTTTCAAAACCGGGAGCTGGTTCCACAGAGGAGGGGCCTGAAACTACTTTTAAATATCCCAGGAACCACAAGTAAGCCTGCAGTGTGAGAGTGAAGTACACGGTACTCAGAATCAGAATCAGAATACTTTATTAATCCCTGAGGAAATTATGTGGGTTACAGTTGCTCCAAGACAGTAACAGTAACATGTAATATGTTACAGATTTTACACATTGTGGACTTTGGGAGGTACAGAGAAGGTCCACTGCCAGTTCAAATAGAGGGGGAGGAGGTGGAGGTGGTCAACAAGTACAAGTACCTCAGGCTGTGGGTGGACAACAAACTGGACTGGTCATGCAACACAGAGCACCTGTATAAAAAAGCCCAAAGCCGACTGTACTTCCTCAGGAAGCTGAGGTCTTTCAACATCTGCAGGAAGCTCCTGAGGATGTTTTACCAGTCAGTGGTTGGTGGAGTACTTTTCTATGCTGTGGTGTGCTGGGGGAGCAGCACAGCAAAGGAGGACTCATCCAGGCTGGAAAAACTGATCAGGAAGGCTGGCTCTGTGGTCGACATGAAGCTGGACACTCTGGTGTCAGTGGCAGAGAAAAGGACACTAAAAAAAATTGCTGGACATTATGGACAATGCTGGGCATCCTCTGCACACGGCCATAAACAACCAGAGGAGTCTGTTCAGTGACAGGTTGCTTCTCCCAAAGAGAAGAACCAACAGACTTAAAAACGCCATCAAACTGTTTAACTCCTCTCTGGAGGGGAGAGGGAGGGGAGACAGGAGGCCAAAGGAGGGGGGAACAACTAAGCTGTAGTGCCTCTTCTCTTCACGTGCAAAAGTATTGCACTTTTTGACTATTAACAAAAAGTGCAATACTTTTTGTTAATAGTCAACGGTGCAATAGACTTCAAGACTTCAATACTTGAAATGTGCAATTCCCTTGTATTCTTATTCCTATTTATTCTATTTATCCCTTTCGTATATTTTATTTATATATGTCTCTGTATTTATATATGTGTTTATATATAATATTCTGCTCACGTTCTGTAACTTCTGTCGGTGCTGTGCTATTGGACATTGAATTTCCCAGAGGAACCCACCCGAGGGATTAATAAAGTTTTATCTTATCTTATTTAAGAAGTAGCACTAATATATACAAATCACTCAATTATAAATATCAAAAATCAACAGAGGAGATCCAAGTATGATTCAAATATCAAGAATATTGACAAGAATATTACAGAGTAGAAAAGAGCATGTGCCAAAAGGTGTAACTATTGCAGTGTTTACAGTGTATTAGATGCAGGAGTTGTACTGTGGGGTCTTTAAGCTGAGATGAGCCCTGATTATTCAAGACCTTGTATGTCTTGTTTTCTGGATTTAACATGATGAAGAGAAGCCAATATGGGAGAAATGCTCTCTCTTTCTAGTCCCTGTCCGTACTCTCACTGCAGCATTTTGGATGAAATGAAGGTTTTTAGGGAGTTTTTAGGACATCCCGATGATAATGAATTACAGTCGTCCAGCCTAGAAGTTATACATGCATGAACTAGTTTCAGCATCAGTCTGAGACAGATTGTTGTTAATTTTACAGATACTGCAAAAATGCAAGAAAGCATCTTACATATACATTAGAGGACATATTTGGTCAAAAACGACTCCAAGATTCCTCACAGTGTTACTGGAGGCCAAGATGATGCCATCCAGAGTAAGTGTCTGGTTAGACCCCATATTTCTAACAGTTTTAATACAGAGTACAATATCCTCAGCTTTAGCTGAATTCAGAAGCTGGAAATTGAAGGTCACCCAGGTCTTTTAAGTCTTTAATGGAGCAGAAGGACATTGAAAGAAACACTATGTGAGGATAGTACTATAGTGGGAAAACTAAACTACCCTCAATGCCCTCCTGGACAATAACATCTCCTGTTAGATTGTGGTGTTAAAGTAACACAGCCTCGATTAAGTGCGTTACAGACATTTTTCTGTTATAGCCATGCAGCAAACTCCACACCTGCATGCCGCAGACACTAATCACAGATGCAATCTCCTCTTTCAGAAATTAAATTATGTTAGACTTGTTTTAATGAATCTATCCTCTAATATTCCATTTACACAAATGATCACTCTCTGCAGTCTGACATTTACTAAAACTAAACCTTTGTACCTCTAATCTAAATATAACTAGTAATAGATGAAACTTCTCCTTTTAGAACCCTGCAAAGTGTTTGTCTTAAAAGGCAAATAGAAGCATAACAGATGCATTTCCTAGTTTTAACAGCAGATGATATTAGTGGCACTGCTGAAAAGTGTTAATCAAAACACAAGTTTTTCACAGTTGACACTATAATAGTTCTGAGGGGAAATTAACTCTGCAGGATGCACAGCTTTGTAAATGCGAGTGTTAAATCAGCTCTGATAATTAAATGAAAAGAGATGATATGGCTCCTGTGATTTTAAGAGCTGAAGCATCATGTGGAAATAATCATAAAAATGTCTATGACTTAAGAATATTTGTGAGTGCACAGGTGCCAATTACAGATTATTATTAGACATTTAAACCTGAACACTAAGATCATAAACAAATGCTCGTTTAAAGGAAAAAAAAAACTAATTGTAGACCCAGTAATTCTGGAGTGCTTGGATTGATGAAGCAAATCAGTTACGAGCCAGTTTTAAGTAGCTTGTTAATTTAATGTTAGGGCAGCCACGAAAGAAAAAAAGTCAAAATCCTCTGTGGTGGGGAAAAACCCTGGTGACAGTTACAGATGAGTAGTCATGCTGTTCACTCAGCCCTTTAAGATTTAGCTCTCTAACCAATTCAGTCAGCTAAGCGTCAGGTGCTGGCTTCATTTCACACGCTGCTGCTCGTCTCTGCTTTGCACATTTGATTCATTCAGTGTAGCTCCACATGAGCATCTAGTTGTTTGTTGGCTATTTTCCTAAGCTTGTCCTATAAGTGCTATTTCACAATGAAGTCTAGTGGGTTGGACAGCTGCTGCAATATATGAATACTGCAAAATTTATGGCGTAAGCACGATAAAGGATGGGAACAGCAAAGAATAAGATGCTAATTGACACACATGGTACCACATTTTGAATAATTAAAAGGGTTTAAGAGACCTTGACTTATTCCAGTCAGAAAGGGGGTGTAGAGAGACTTGGCAGGGTAATCCAGACAGAGGGAAAAAGGTTGGTAATGGCTCAAGGGAAGAGATTTGAAGCAGAAAGAGCAAACCACAGGTAGGTCTACAGAGAAAGACAGCTGAAATCTTAAGGAGAATTTAGTGTTAAATAAACACTAGACAGCCATCTAATGAAGAGTGGTTGGATGAACCAGTGGAGAGTGATTGATCTGCATGTGCAAACCAGCAAGTCAGGTGAGACCAGACAAAGCCTCTATGCCCACTACGTGTCACGGATACTGGAAGGAGTAGACTCAAGAGCAGGACTCAGATGAATCAGAGTACAGCGTGTTTAGTTCAATGGTCACCAAAACATGCTATTTACAACATGCAAGGGGAATGGGCCTCCAGGGATCCAACTCTCTTCAGCTCAATACACTCTCTCACAACTCAGTCAGGCTCCAGGGAGGGAATCCAGGAATGGTCTGTACAAAGAAAAACACATGGTAAGTATCTTCGAAGCAAAACACGAGTAGAAAGAGCCAGGGCTTCACTAACAAGGTGGTTCAACAAAGTTCAGATTAGTAGTGGCTCCCGATGAGATCACTGGAGACAGGTGGGGTGGTTTCCTCAGGCGTGTAGAGGCAAAGGTGGGAACCCAGAACGAGTCCCGGCCAGACAACATCAGGAAGAGAAAACCTGACGACGTCAGCCAGTGAGAGCTGAGGAATCATGACACTAAATGTCATCTTCAAAGAGTTAAAGTTCATGTAGAGTACGAAATAAACAACAGGAAAAGAATACAATAAATTAAAAAATTTGCCTAAAGATCAGTTCATTATTTCACTTTCTTCAAATTTTGCAGCTGAAATATATTAAAACAGTTTTTTCAGTATCAGATGTGTCTGATACAAATCCATCAGTGAGACATCCAGATGTTTAGAAATGTCGAGATATGTACATTTCCAAACCATCCTTACCTACCACTGTTAGTGACTACTCACCAGTGAAGTAGCACTCATTAAAACCTATGCAATCAGTGCTAGCTCAAGGGTGTTTCAAAACTCCTCTTAGAATGATGACTTGTCTGCAATGAAACATTCAAAAACAGTCACGTCTGTTATTCGAATTTTCATGTCTTATGGTTAAATTATTTTAATGATTTTCCCTGCTTGCAGAAAAGTTTAGTTTGGGATGGTTTTGCATTTTCGTCTGTTTAAAAATGAAGAAATGTTGGTGACAACGTTGTTGTTTTTTATGTGCTGCTATAGGTATTGTCATACACTTTGTGTGAGCTTTGTGTGGCTTATAAACATATTCTAATATAATATGTGTCTCTGTGTTTCCACATGTAGTGATGTGAGAAACAGTTTGGCTCTTGTGACAATTTCAGGCCTAGTTGGTGATAATTGAATCAGATAAGAGTCACCATTGAACACTGGCATACTTTTGTACTGTCAAAAGCCAAAGGTGCTTTAAATCAGGATGTAAACACAGACACATGAGTAACACTTGAGTGTACAAGTCATTGACTCACTTTGTAGGGAGCTCAGCAACTAATATTCACTTGTTTATATGATGTTATATAAAGGTGAGGGACTGATGCTTTAATGGTAAATGGCCTGTATTTATATAGCGCTTTACTAGTCCCTAAGGACCCCAAAGCACTTTACACAATCAATCATCCACCCATTCACACACTGGTGATGACAGCTACATTGTAGCCACAGCCACCCTCGGGCGCACTGACAGAGGCGAGGCTGCCGGACACTGGCGCCACCGGGCCCTCTGACCACCACCAGTAGGCAACGGGTGAAGTGTCTTTCCCAAGGACACAACGACCGAGACTGTCCAAGCCGGAGCTCGAAACCGGCAACCTTCTGATTACAAGGCGAACTCCCAATTCTTGAGCCTCAATCGCCGCCCTAATGGTCAAAGAAAAGACATGTTTGAGTATTTCTCTCAGTGAGTATTAAAGATAATTGTATTAATCACTCCAAGTTTGAAAAGAGTTTAACATTTTAGAATTTCTTAGTCTTGAATTGTGTACAGTACATTGTGTATTGGCATGAACAAAATTTCTGGACCTACCTTAGAGATATTTAAAGTCTTGAGTGAGTCAGAAAAATAAAATTCCTATATGATGAAAAATGCTGATTTTTTTTGTGCTTTCATGTTTTTCCTTTTATCCTGATGTATTTAATTGGTTTATATGACAAGCATTTAAACCTCTGACCTAAATCTGAATAAAAAAAGAACTAATATAAGACAGATTTAGTTTAAAGTATGTGTGTGCATGACCTCATGCTATCTTACTGTAGTGCTCACAGCATGCTACCATTGCCAGATCAGCTGTCCACATCCCACTAAATCACTGACATCAAAACGTGGTTCTGTGTTGAGAAAAGCAGTCTATGGGGAGCTTATGAAACATTATTCACGCTCCTATAAACGTCTGTATGCTAAACGGGTTTTGTAGGTGTTTCACTGGTTAAGAAAATGTAATCCCCTGTCTTCCTGTTAATCCAATTGGTTCCAGGGGGATCCTTTCATTCTCTACAGGGAAGTTTGAACTCAGGGTCATGTTGTTATGCGATGCAGTGAATTCTCCCAGAAATATTGAAAGTCAGGGCCCTCGAGCCAAATCTGTCACCGTGAACTGATATGAATCATATATTTTAATTGCTTTCTTGTGACTTTTTCTTTGGCCAGACTGCAGCGTTAAAAAAAAGCAAGAGAGAAAAAAGAAAAGAAAAAATCAGGCCAGGTATTACATTAAACTGAACCAAGAGGTTCTTATAACAACTTAGGGTCTGAAATGTCCTCAGTTTACTTTTTTATTAAATGTGCATTTTGTCAAATTAATGATTTGAGTCAACAGCTTCAGTATTAACTGCAGATTTGATTTGGAGATCAAACTTAATGTTAATGGCCATGCAGAAACATACAAATGAACAAATGCTATATGTCTTGGTTTATTGGTTTTGCTGTAGTTTAATTTTGTCTCTCTGTCTCTTCCCCTTCTTGTCTCTAACATAGTAACTAGTCGTCCTGTGTTCCCACTTCCTGCTGTATTCGAGTAATTCTGTTTTCTTTTGTGTCTTACTTAATTTAATCCATTCTTTTGTTTCCTCCTGTGACTCCTTGATTGTTTTCACCTTGCCTTGTTTCTACGATAGATGAGTGTGTGTTTGTGTGTGTGTAGTCCCAGTGTACCAACTTACACACTTTGAAGTGCACTCCTTCATAGACCTTGAGGGCTTAGGGCTGTCCTAATGTCAAATGTCATCCAAAGAGCATGAAGGCTCTTTGGCTGACATTTGGAGGCCTGTATATAAACTTGCCATGCCCAACGGAGTTATTCACACTTTACAGCACTGTGATGTTAAACACAAAGTTACCGAAGGATGAAAATATAATTAATGCAGATTCTAACAAAACAATTCATTAGTTAATAATTACTTGTTGGCACCTCTGTAGGACAATAACCTGGCAGGCAGTCCCTTAGTGTATCTTTGCAGTGTTTGAAGCAAAATACCCTCAAAATAAAATTAAATAAAATGTTCCAAAAGCACAATGCATGAAACAAAGTCAAAGACCAGGTCCTTTTGGAGCAACACATATGTAGGCATAAGATTTTAAATACATTTTCTTGAATAACAAACAAATACACTGCAAGTGCACTAAGAAATGAAATATGTAAATAAAAGAAAGTTAAGCAAGATCAAGTCTGATGGGAATTCAAATGAAACATTTAACAAAGCATCAAGGAAAGCATGCTAAACAAACTTACATAACAAGACCTCCAGTGAACCCACTGTATTCTTCTGAAAAGTTTTCTTTTGGCTGCTAATGTGGATATTACCACTTTACTCGTGCATATGTAGGATAGATTGCATTTAAAACACCACCAATTAAATAAAAAGTTGCATGCACAGCATCTACACATGTGTCATCCTGTGTTGTTTTACAGGAATTATTGTGCGATTTAATTCAAGTATTGATTGTGTTATAGACAAAACCACGAAGTCAAATCTGTGCAAGTATCCATTCTTGAACTCGAGCTTTCAAGGGTTAATTCACCGTTTCCAAGCTGACCCCAACCAAAAAGGTTGCGTCTATTGTAGTATTAAATGGGTTACATGCATCAAACTTCCAAAGCTCTTGTGATATTGGATCCATCTACGGCAGAATTATTATCTTCACAAGCCACAGTTGCACAAGAAATGAGCTTCAGCTGTTCCGAGCCAAGTGAGGCGGGGATGCAGCTGTATGTTTCACTTGGAAGCATTTAGATACCATTTTCTCTTGTAAAATAATACATTTTCTCCTGTGGTTCAGCTCAGGAGCATGTTCTGCTTGTCTGCTCTGCTTTGTCAGCTGACTCTGCCATGTTGTTTAATGCAACAGCTGTGAATGACTGCACTGTGCTGGCTGACAACCACCTCATGGCCCAGGGTCCTTTACTATATTTATGCTCCGGTTAAGAGAACTGCTTAATTAGGTCTATAGTGAATGTAAAAAAACAAAACAAAAAGAATATAGGCAAACTGTTGACATTATTGGTCTTCTTCAATTAACATCATATTATAAATTATCAATATGAAGAACATTTCAGTCTCTGGTAAACATGAGCTTATGATGTTTATCTTTTGGGCATTCATGTAGAAAGCAGAGATAGATATAAATAACATGTTAGCTCCCAATAATACCTTCTAATGCTATACCGACCAAAAACTCAGAAGAGGTTATTTGAATTTACAGGAATGTGGGAATGGAAACTGTACCACTAATAATGTAGACTTCCTTATACCGAGATTATCGTCAATTTCAAATGTATTCAAATGTATTCAAATGCCATCAGAGAAAAATATTCAGTAAGAAACCATTTAAAATACAAGAGTTGATTTCTTGAAATATTAATTGATTAATTGATTTGTTTGCCAACAAATACTGTATTTCCTGTGCTATTAAAAGCTGTTTACTTCACATCCATTGTATTGTCACTACAGTGGTCCCCCGTTTATCGCAGGAGTTACGTTCAAAAAATAACCCGCGATAGGTGAAATCCATAAAGTAGCCAGCTTTATTTTAGTTTTTTACAATTATTTTAGATGTTTTAAGGCTGTAAAACCCCTCACTACACACTTTATACACTTTTCTCAGACAGGCATGGACATTTTCACACTTTTCTCTCTTGTTTAAACACCCTCAAAGTTCAAACCTTCATAGAAAAATAAGTCCAGTATTATAGAATGAAACCAAAGATCAAACCCTGTTTTCAGTCCAGAACATGGGAACAGAGCATCTGACTGTTTGGTTTTGCTTAATGTGCCTTATAATCCGAAAAATAGGGTAACTTCTACCCTCCTCTAGCATGTCTAGATGAACTTTTTGTGCGATGTTAGCATCTTCCTCCGTCTTTTGGGTGCTACCGCAGGTGCCTTTGACAGTACAAAATGTTACGTCGACACCGTTGTATTTGTTGGTGAGAAAACTTACAAACATACAGTTCAGCACTTCAGAGTCACACTGCTAGCAATCAAAGTTTTATTTAAATTTGACAAGCTGAACGCATTCTGTACTGTACAGGAGACACAGCACGGAGGAGACTGATTGACAATGGTCTACAGCCGATCAGGATGCAGAACACAATGCGCTGTAAAAAAGCAAAAAACAAACAAACAAAAATTCCACAAAAAAAATCTCAGAAACAGCGAGGCCGTGAAAAGTGAACCGCGTTATAGCGAGGAACCACTGTGTTGAACATTTACCAAACAGGCATTTGCTCTTGTCTCTACAATCCAACTGTCCCGCAGAGCTAAAACTGCAGATTTCATGTCCTCTGTTGACTTGTTTGATTGGAAAAAGTAGTCTAAAAAGTGCAACATGTACTTAATAAACACTTCTAATGGTAACGTGCCAAAACGTATGCATATGCTTAGAGACACTTATAATGGACAACGTTTTTGCTTAACCATAATTAATCCATCCATCCGCTTTTTAACACGTATCTGGAAACAAGTTATAAAAGCAAATTGGTGGATATTGATGCATCTGCAAGTCGCCCAAGTTATATTCTGTCCAGCATGTCCTTATTCCGCCTCACATTCTTCTCAGAGTTGGACATGCGCTAAACACCTCAACCCTAACACACGCACCTAAACTAGCTCCAGCAGTTCTGCCCCATCTCTAAGGGTGAGCACAGACACCCTTTACAGAGAGTCTATCCACAATCTTATTCTTTCCATCATAATCCACAGTTCATAGCCACAGATTCGGCAGCTTTGACTTCACCACAATAGATCAAAACAACATTTGTACCTCTGGAGACTCTGTGCCAGTATTAAAGTTACTTGCACTTATATTTGGGATAGTCTGCCTGTTTTTATAACTTTTCAATTTCTTACTCCAAACTTCTAATAAAATTGTGGTAAATAAAAATATCTCATTAATGGGAGGTTTGTGAAAAAAGCTACACCCTTTCCTTACACTCAGGTCTTATAGTTTACAGTCTTAGTTTTTGGAAAGACTTTGTGACAGTAACAGAAAGGTCCCGCCCTCCTTTGAAAACTTAAAATTTGTATTCATCCAATTACTAAGTCATCCCCAACTGGCATTTAAGGTTTAACTGTGAACAATGGAAGAAACAAAAGTGAAATTTCTTTCCTCTCCCATCCTGTATTAACTATTGATCTCTCTTCTTTCTGACATGCCAGGTTGGAGTTCCGTCTCCTACTGTTTCAGAGTTGCTTGCTACTTGTCATATATGTTTAATGACAGAAAGCAAAACGATGCAGGGCAAAGAGGATGGCACGAAGGAGGAGATTAAAATCAAAGAAAACAATCTAATTTTACACAGCTGTCTGGAGGAAGCGCACTCTTTCTGCTTTGTTTCATCTTGTTTCCTTCACATGCGATGGTATGTCGTGTAGAATTGTTCCCACACTCCTCCCATGTGAAGTGACAATGCCTTTGATGACTAAAAGACCCCTTGCTGCAATGCATGTCATCTGCATATGAGCAGCCATGCACAGACACAGAGTGCTACACGTTGCATGACAGTCAACATTATATTGAATCATTTATTAACAACGCTGAGAATTCAACTGCAGTTTGTTGGGCAAAAAAGAGCAGAGAGGTGGCTGGATTCAGAAATGAGGACTCCATGGGGGACCGTTTCCTTGACAGTAATTAACTAAACTCTGATCTCATTAGAATTAAAAACTGTCAGAGGTCATTTAAGAAGAGGGAAAACTGGAGTCAAAATATTCTGATACTCTTACAAGAGGAATTATTTAAACAGAAGGTACAGATGTAGTCTGATTCTAACTGTGTGGCAAGCAAGAATGAAGGAGCAAAAGTGCAGCCTTATGGAGGCGAAAACGTGCCCTCAACACAGCTTTATTACTGAACATGACAAAATAACTAAACTGAAAATACAAATAAACTAAACAGAGACACACAGACCAAGGAAAACACAGGGCTTGAATACAGAGGGAGCAATCAGGAAATGGGAGACAGGAGGGAAACACAGCTGGGACAAATTAGACTTAACGAGACAAGGAAAGCAAAACTAGAAACACTGACACGGGCTGTATCCCAATTCAGGGTCTGCAGCCTTAAAGGCCGCATTTTAAGGCCGATTACGTCACCGCGACGCGACGAAGGCTGTCCCAATTCGAAGGCTGCTCGAAATGCGTCCCTCAAATGCGTCCTTCATTTCCCTGAATTTTAAGGACGTGGCGGTGTAGACTTCGTGGCCCAACATATCCCAGAATGCATAGCGCGGCGGTGGGTGTGGATAATTTTGCCGAAAGAAAACGGCGAATGAGGGGAGCAAGAAGAGTAAACTTTAAGTAAGTAATGAATATTATGTCACTACTGTTGGCCACATGTCGGCAAAGTTATGTGACATTAGTGACGTTTGTACTAACTTGGTTTTAAAGCCTTTACTTTAAAATATACGCCGTTCAATAGCTGAGCTTAATCAGAGAATGATCAAAGCTCATGTAGAAACAAACAAACAAATGAACAAAAGATTTTCTCCTTCATTTCTGTCAAACAAAGCTGTATGAAACGTTTCCAGCTGTTAGTATCATGGTTGCTAGGCAACCTGGGCTGCGCGACGGAGGCTAGACCGTCCCATTTCACAAGCCTCGCACTTCCAGCCTTAGCGGTCTTCAAGTACGCGGCCCTTGTGGACCGTTAAGGCTGCGTACTTTAAGGCTGCAGACCCTGAATTGGGATACAGCCACGGACTCTCAAAACAGGAAACATAACACAGAAACGTGAACTAGACAAGGGGATACAGCTGACATGGGAGACAGAGCAACTATGGAACACAGAGACAGAAACCAGACTAAAAACGTTAACATAGAAACCAAAGACTAGAAATTATAAATAATGACGAAATCAAAGTTCAATAATAATACAAAACTCAAAACACTGGGTCAGCGACCCAGGACCACGACAGGTATATATGTATATAAAAAGACAGGGCTCACAGCACAACTGCTGGCACACTTAATTGGTCACGCAGAAGGCTGCCCCCCCTCCCTGAGCCCGTTTCTGCTGGAGGTTTCTTCCTGTTTAAAGAGAGTTTATCCTTTCCACTTTCACCAAGCAGTTGGTCATAGAGGGTCATCTGATTGTTTGGGTTTCCTCTGCATTTTTGGAGGGTCTTTAACTTAAAATATAAAGCGCCTTGAGAAAACTGTTGTTGTGATTTTGGTGTACATAAATATAATATAATTTAATTGAATCCTACAGTGTGTCTCCAGCAGAGTTCCAAAAAACTCTAGTGGGATACTGGATAATCATTCCACAAGTACATGTTTGCCTAATATGTTAGAATCTCATTTAATTAGTCAACGATGTGCTAAATGCAGCATTTATTACCATAACAGTGGTTACTGATGAGAGTTCTACTCTTTAGACGTGTTTGTATGTAGTGTTTGTCGTAAGATGTTATGTACTGGGTTTGCTGCCCTATAAGAAAGGAAATTTTCTCCATTATTTTGGCAGTTTCTCTCTCTTCCTCCCCCTCATCACTGCAGAGTTGTTTCAAACTTTAAAGGTTACCAGCTAGCAACCCAGACTAGAGTCAAAGCACAGCAGCATTTTGAACCTTTAAAAAACCTTTAAGAAATTAAATTCAAAATTTGTAGGCAACTAGCATATCATTAAACAAATACCATTGCAAACTGTTAAGTTATGTGGAGATGAGAGAGGCCTGTTATTTCAGCATGGGCAATGTCATGCATTTCATGCTAAATAATGTTAGACTTAAAAAGTATGATTTGATCAGAAATATGCATATGCTTCATAAATAATGTTTGTAGTATTTAATTTTAACTCTGACCTGTTTACTTTCTAGTATGAAGATTAAACCCCCCCCACTAAGACAGTTTATAGTTAATGTTAATTAAGATTTAACAGGCATACAGTTTAACTTAGTAGCATGAAAAAGGCAGTCCTACATTGTGCATTTCTGAGTATAAATAAACCTTTTTGAATCTGAATTTGATTAATCTTAAGTGAAAGACTTGGTTGTTCATGCTTTAGTCACTATGGAAAACAGAATTAGTCTGCTGTCAGTTTCAGTCAAGTTTGCAATTCTGTGCAATCTTTTTTTGATAATATGGAGATAAAGAAATGTGATATATAAATAAAAATCATTCCTGTTGGTGTTTACATGTTCAAGGGTATTTATTCAGGTGTAGCCTGACTCTTGATTTTGGTTCCCTTCAAGCTTTGAGGTTTTCAGCATCATATCATGGCTCTCCAAATTACCCAGAGTGGAGTCTTAATATAATTTAGGAAATGCATTTAGAAAATTGCAGCACAGAAGTTATACATTAATTTGCAACCAATCAGTATCCTACAGTTGACTGCGATGTGTTATAAACTGGATGACAATTTTTTGCAAACCTTCACCGAGTCAGGCTGCAAATATTTGGAGACAGTTTGGCTCCCACCAGGCAGCCTGTGCAATCTCTCTGTGATCAAAAGAGGTTGTCGCAACTACTTGCTATCAGGTGCAGATAGCAATAACATGCAATGCAAACACTCCACATCAAATGATTTTTCCTAGTCACAAGGAGCCTGCCATCCTAGTTCTGCTCGACTGTAACAAAAGCATCAAGTAAACCATACACCATGCTCTCATTCTAAAACTCATGAAGCCTTCTCTGGTCAGTGTTTTCTCTGCCTAATAGATCGCTCATGTTACACTTAAATACCAGTGACATAATTATAGTGCTGGACTTGTGATTACTTATGTATAAAGACAGGATCATATATAAATCAGCATGCATATGTAAGGTGATGTGATACTTTCGATTAGAAAGATAATCACGTGATTACATCATGTGAGTTCTTCTGTTAATGTGCAAATAACTGAGATAAATATGGATTTTTGCTTCTGCTTCTACTCTTAGCTTTGTATTTGATCTGAGAAAAGAAATGACAGACATAAAAAGCTTCCCTTTGACTTAAGATAAGAAAAAAGAATGATGTCCAACATTAATCTTTAAAATAAACACACACAAATAGATATGTTAAATTATAAAATTTAACGACTTCAAAGTTTTCATTCCCTCTTGTTTTAATGGACCTGACAAGCTTCTTAAATGTTCAGTTCCCTGTCATGGTGATGGCGACACAGTAGTGCTCATCATGTCTGAGAACTAAAATAGCTGAGCTGTGTTTATGCTTACACTGCTTTTGTATTTCATTTGGTTTGTGACGACTAAGAAAAGGCAGAGAGAGAACGCGACTCCCCCACACAAGACAGATACAAACTTTATATATATCTTTTCCATATGGGAGATCTTAATATCTTGAGATCTTTATTGTTGAGTTGGGATTTTCAGAGTGAGACCTTTGGGCCCTCTTTTCATGCAGGCACCCTGTGCCAGGGACTGCTTTGTGCCAGTAAAGCAAAAGGTTCTTGATGAGCAGTGATATTTTCAAAACGCTGAACAGCTTGTGCCTTTTTGGTGGGTGGTTGATTTGACCTGGGCAAATGTGCGGCATGTGACGTACTGCATTGGTTGCGTGCTGGTGGCACAGGGACAAAAAAAATCTTAGTTATACAATCTCAAGATGCTGGCAGTGTTACCTCATGCTAACATGCATGTTTCTCTGTGATAACTGGCTATCCTTCCACGTGGTAAGCTATTAAGAACCACGCGGTGATCACACAGGAAGCGACTGGTTATGCCTTGTGTGTTAGAGAAAGCATGTGGCAGTTCACACTCTTCACAGGCCTGTGAGACTCATTAAAAATGGAAAAGGTAAATAGAGTGAATACTGTGAAAGAATTACAGTGGTACAACAGATAAAATGATCATGAAATTAATCCAGCAAATGAAACCATTTGGGGGTAAAAGGAGAAAAAAAATTCAGAACAGAGGTGAGGTAAGTGAGGTAATCACTCTACCGGGCTAAAGATTATGCTAAGACATTTTTTAGATCGGGTTTGATAGTTTAGGATGTGACGAGAAGAGGGACCCAATAAGGAAATACTAATATCAGTGAAATTAGGTTGTGTTTTTTTAAACTTGAAAAACAGTGAATAGTAGGCAGATCCGCTACTGTATCAACTTCACCGTTTGGTAATTTTCATAATGGGGTTAGGAGGGATCAACTTAGGCTCAGCAAGTACAATACAGTAAAGCAGGGCAGAGCTGGACATAAGTGTGAGACAAAGAAACAAAAATGAAGCTGGTTTACTACAGGCACAGATTGTAAAGACTCAAAGGTTGGGAAAGAAGCTTGTTTGGTATCTTCTTCCATAACAGGGAGGGTAGTCGAAAGGGAAATATTCCTCCAAACTTGTTTCTCTTATACAGGTTAACTTGATTCTGCAGGTCTCCCACCCCAGGGTTTTCCAAGGCCTCTGGTATCTGCACAGTGGAGAGCTGGGAAAACAAAACAGGTTTCCACACAGAAACGAGAGCACAGAGCAGATACGCCAAAATACACTAACATTTAGCAATGCAACAATATCATGTTAACTGAGGGAAATCCTTAAGGAGCTTCTGGCAATCAACAGGCTCCACACAGGTGAGTAATTAGTTGGCGAATAAGAGCGAGGGGGTGGCGGTCCGGAGTACATGGGAACCATGGCAACACTGGTGGAAACCTGGACACTGTAAGTAATAGTCATGGTGGTGTCCAAGTTGGCAAAGTTTCTTGCTTTAACTATTTGCAAAGCATAACGTGGGCGAGGAGGCTAGTTTAACGTGCTTTATAGATAGTGTTGGGAAGTAACGGAATACATGTACCGCATGTTACGGTTGCCATGGTTACAGGCTGACGCTCTCTCTCTCTGCGTGTTTCCTGGGTGAGAGAGGCCTTTTTGTTGTTGTTGTGCTAAGCTAATAGGCAGAATGCTACAGGTATAGCTCTAAAGAATGTAGCATCATGGGCAGTGTAGTCCGTGCTGCAGGGAGAATGGACTGCCATACCCGTTATGTGTCTGTGAGCGAGGGAGGGAGAAAAAGGAAAAGTACGAGCTGTCATCGAGCAGAAACGGGAGCTGGAAGCATGTAAATATAATAATAACCACTGCAGCCAAGAAGAGTGCCTGACGAGCCCAGTTGTAAGTAAGCTATTAAGACTCGACCGTACACCGTGTTCGTGTTTTCCTCCGAAACAATAAGTTCCGTTGGAGCAGCCTTTCAACGCCTCTCTCTGTCTCTTGCAAGCAGTGTTGACCCAGACAACAAAGTAAAGCTAGTTTTCGGCTACGAGCCCGACACAGAACCCACCGTATTAGCCAGAGGTCCCTTTACTACGGTTCGGAGCCGCGGACCTTCAGTAACAGTAATAAATCACAGCAATAGTACATTCATGTAGTTGTAAACAGCATGATAATATATTAAGTAATCCAAAGTATTCAGAATACGTTACTCTCATTGAGTAACGTAACGGAATACGATACAGAATACATTTTGGGGCATGTATTCTGTAATAGAATACATTTTAAAAGTAACCTTCCCAACACTGTTTATAGATGGCTGACAAACTCATAGTAAGACAGAGCAAACAGTAGTAAAACCAAATACAGTAACAAACGAGAAGCCATCACAGATATGCCATTTACAGTAGTCTAAGAAATCCTCATCAAAAGCAACAAATTGACAATTAAGTGTAAGGTCTGCAAAGAATGTTGAGAAGACAGAAACTGTACAAACCACCAATTACTCCCACTGGCTCACTTCTACCCTCACCCGAGCCCTCATCTGCACCATGCTGTTAGACCAGTTTACCCTCATTACCCTCAGGGATTTGGCTGACCCCTCAAATCGGAGAATCAATTGTCCTGAGGGTGTGAAACAGTGGGAGACTTTCCCTTTTCTTTTTCTCCAGTGCTGTGGGACAAGCAGTCCTGTAATGTCAGAAATGCTGAGTCAGTGCTTCAGTTTAAAAAGTTTGAAAGTCCTAATATTTTATTGTTGCATAGATTGACAATTGTAACGTTGTTATTCTCAGAGTGTAAATTAACCTTTTTATTTACTGTCAGAATACACTTCCCAAGGAGCAAATCTTTATAAACTTTTAAAAATAATGTTTCCGTTATTGCACATGAAAAGACTACTTCATCGTTTTTTCCAAAATATGTGATAATGAACAAAAGAGAACAAGAAAAGTATGGAAGGTAACAACTGACTTTATGGAATAAAAAATTCTGCTGTCAAAAATAATTTATACAGCAGGTAGAAAGAGTCCCTCCGTCCCTTCGCCTGGCTCCATGGGCACACATACACACCCAACACACGTATGCACAGACTGAACACCCATCATGTTCAAGCACTCCCCACGCCACCCACACAGCATGCACACACACACACGCACACGCGAGTGTTTTCTGATGAATACAAAATGACATTTCAATTTGGCTTTTCCCTGTTGTGATGTTGTTGCACATGCATACCAAATCAGCTCCTTCATTTATTTCCCAAATCTGCTCCTTTTTTTCTTTTCATCTCTTAAAATGAAGAAATGCAAATTGTAGAGAAAAAAAACAAATAAATGTTTCTGCCCAACAATATTTTCATGGACCGGCCTTTAAGGTGTCGCGGATAAATACAATAAAATAAAACTAGTACTGGTACCGAAAAAAAGAAGATTTATTCATAACACACGTGAAAAGACCCAGGAAAACTGAGTTAACGATAAAAACGATAACAAAATAACGCTGAAAACCGAAAAAAACCCTCAAAACCATACATTTCACACCTGAGCCTCAACTCTCGCGGCCCGGTACCAAACGACTCACGGACCGGTACCGGTCCGAGGCCCGGGGGTTGGGGACCACTGACCTAGTATATTTAAGTGTAGCAAAACTAAGACATCAGGAAGAGAGTAAATACTTTTTCACAGGACTGCACATCTGAATAAAACAGACTCATTTTGGAGGCAAATGCTGCGGATAATTTAAGTTCAGTTCTTTGGTCGCGAAACCTGAGGACTAAAAATAGTATTGGAAATTATTGAGATGAAAATATTCTGTTTTGGGAATGTGTGACAGTGTGTATCACACGGATAGATTAATGAATTCACTCCACTAATTATCATCTAAAATTTCAGGCGATAAGTTAATAAGGGAATAGATATTTTGCCACTGTGAGCCAATGCAGTGACTTTGAATGACTCTTGAATAGCATGGATGCATGATTTTACTCTCCCCAGGCAAGAGCATCATTAAAAAAGTATTTGGTTACATCTTAAAGGTGAGTATCTGCCTCCAAGACACTGAAATATTTCATGAATTGAAATGAACTCGGAGATCTGCTGAATATTACTAAATCAAGAAACACTATTAGATGGTTATAAATAGTGCAGGCTGTGACAAAGCAGGGTTACTAAATATTACTACATATTTGCACACACTCGTTTGTTCTTAGTGTATTAACATTTCTTTAAACACATAGTTGCAATTTCTACAAACTGAAACTTGCATACAAGCTAATACCTACTTAATCAGACAGTTGCTGGCTCTTTGGAGACAAGATTATTTATGCTTATTAAATTTAAGAGAAAACATTTTCATACATTTCAAGTTAAGTTGGAAGAACTTTTTTCTTAACCCTGTGTGTGCGCAAATGGATTGGCTATACAAACTTTGTGTATGTGTGTGTGTGTGTGTATTTATTCTCAGCCTGCCCAAAATCAGTACCGGTATCAGCGCCCTCACCAATCAGTGCCTGTTGTTCAGGGTAAAAAGTCGAACCAGTAAGAGTCCACCATTTACAATAAAATAGCAGCCAATCAGAGTAGGTTTTTGTATGAAATGGCATCCAGATGACTCAGCTGGAACATCTGAATGGGAAATCATAAAAAGACACAGGACTTCAGGTCTAAACCCTTTGTTAGTCAAGCGTGATTCAATCAGTGAACCAGTCATATTATTATTCAGACTATTCTTTCCCAAAGTATGAATTATTAATTTGCATCCCAAAATTGCTAATTCGTTCACTCCTTTACCTACAAAACATTTTCTTGTGGCTATATGAGTGATTTTACCTGCGGATAGTTTCTATAACGTCAGCTTTTGTAAGATAATATATATATTTGTAACACTATGAAAACACCACTACACACACACACCTGTATTCATGTGCATTAAGTATCAGAAAAAAGTAAATTACTATGCAGAAAAATGTTCCCCATCAGCATTAAAAGGATTCATTTCACTGCTGCAGATCAATGACCGTTTTCTGCAGTCAGTCAGTTTTGCTCATTTTAAATACTTTATACGCTGTTTTATGTCCAGATTATGTTCCATAAATTATATGTTTGTATTGGCTTTCCTGTGGAGACCACATATCTCCGAAAAAGCTTTTGTTCATGAGCTTAGAAACATGCGGCTACATCTTGACTTTTAAAAATAGAATATTAAAATAAATCAATAACAAATCATGTCATGTCTTTATATCTTACTGGGAAAATTGTCAATTTCCGCTGCCAATAAGATGCTTTTTACCTACTTTTGTTCACATATGTTTTTATAACCTATATATTAAATGGAATAACTGGCAAGCCAAAAAAAAAAAAAAAAAAAGAAATCTTAAAGTTTTGGTTGACAGTTATTTATATGTTTAGAACACTGGCAGTCAACCTGTCAGTCTCACCACCATCCAGTTGTGTCTAAATCGTTTACCCAGCCAGTCAGTCCCTCACAGAGCTACTCAATTAGAGGACCAGCCAGCTGCTGAGTCAGTGACTCAGCCAAACAGTTGCCTCAGATAGTCAACCAACCAGTCAGTCAATTACACATTAAAGCACAGGGCTATGGTGCGTAAGTATGTGTGTGATATAGTGATTCTATAGATGCCCTGCTTAATTTAGCAAGTCCAATAAATTCCATGCTTCACCGACTGCAAAGTGAAAGCCTTGAAGGCATATATATCCACATACACAGTCTTCAAAGGTCATCATAAAGAATGAATCTCCATGCAGAGCCCTGCTCACACATAATCTGTTAATACATGGGTGTATCAAATTGAAATTATACCCGATGTTATAGATACAAAGCTGTTTGGTATTCAGAGGCCAATGCACTCAGGCAAAATAAAGGTTGATTACATTCACTTGGTGTGCCGATACCTGATTGAATTGCTAAAATATAATCCAGCACGACTTTGAATCCTGAGAAAAACATTAAAGATAAGCTCCTCAACATTAACATCATCTACTTATTAGTACAGTTTGATTTCTAGTCATTGTTACATTTGCTGTCTGGCAAAATGCAAATGAAGTTTGCAACATGAGATGCTGTTGCAGTGGGTTTCTACTCTGATTCTATTAGACTTTAATAACCATAGTCTTTAATCTCCCTTTTTATTATTTGTTTCAAAGGGTAGAGAATGTCTCTAAAGAAGACATGGGCAATAAAAGAGATTGAAAATCTCCAGCAACATGTTTTTGTAGTACATATCCTAATCTAAATCACACATGCAGTTTTTGTTTCTGCTTTGGTGCTCGGTTTATAATCCCACCACTACCCTCTGGACTGCTCCAAGGCCAACTTTTCTTGGACTTGACACAACTGGGCTCTCGAAATTCAGGTCTTGTGTTCCTGTAGTAGTATTTTTCGAAATTTCTGAGAATCCCCCTTCACTTTGACACTTCATGTCTTCTCTGAATATATCAACCATTTGCTCAGCTTTCTGTAGGTTCAACTGGCTCTTTTGAAATGCAGTATTTACTGTTAAATTTCTGCAAGTGCAAGAAAAGACCATATGCTTTGCATGCAGCATGATCTTTTACATTGGAAAACAGGTCCTCAGAATCTCAGAATCGTATTGTAGTTGGAACCAGTGGTTTTAGGGAGATTGTGTTTTTGCACACATGGAACCAGGTGACTTCCTTTGGCAGATTTCTGATTAGTGTTATCATTTTGTAGAACATTTAAGTGACATGAAGTTACGACATGCGGTTACGACTGTTTTCAGTGACATCACGCGTCATCACATTTATACCACAGCTTTGCAGTGGACATAATATGCTCCTGGGCTATAGTTCCTGCATTTGAGCCTGCAAACCTGTTTGAATACTGGACACATTGGACAAACCATCATAGCACCGTCCCCTGCTTTTGTTGTGCCAGTGGGAATCTCATCAGGACCTCTAACAGCTGTTGCTGTTGTTTTCAATGTTTTGTAAAATCTTTTTTCAGTGGATTTATTGGATTTTTGCATGTTGAATCTCATAGTTATATAATGTATTTGATACTAAGTGTTTTCTCTTATTACTATTTACAGTGCCACCCCCTCTCTGCTGTGTTCCCTGCTACTCCCCCAACTGAACATCATAAAGATAACAAAAAATGAATGTTGCTCCATACCTCATACGTCTGGCCTGAAGGTGAACTATGCTGTGACACAGCCAAGACGTTAGAGACACATAGAGATACTGCGTGAAGTGGAAAAGGGCCACTTTAAAATCCCGTTATACCAAAATCTGTGACCTACATGCTGACATTCAACCAGACTGTACGTACGCACACATGGCAAGCTGAAAAGAGCAATGCGAAACAGAGAGGTGGGCCAGTAATTGTTTGACCTTTATGTTGGCAGTCAGGTTGAAACTGTGGACAAAGGCAAGCTTATCCTGACTGGGGAGAAGTTAAGCCTGACGATACATGCAGGCTCAGCGGCAGAAAACCTCAAGTCCCCAGAGTAGCAGTGTGTTTTTAATTTTCAAGTGTTTGCCCGGCTCAAAAAGTCAAACAAGCTACAGTGTTTTATCTTTACGTTTTGCTTTCCATATATTAAAGTGAAATCAGGTAGAGGTCATTTATAGAACATATTTATAACAACAAAACAGAGCTGATTAAAGAGAAAAAGAGACTAACTTCTGTATAGGAAACGATCACTATCGACAACAGTGAGAATGCATCAATAATGTAAGCTGTGGCTTATTTTTAACTAGGATAAAAAATTTGATGTCTTAGCTCAAGACTGGATTCTACAGAAGGTTGAAATTCTAGGACTTTAAAACTTAAATATTTTGGGAGCTCTGACATGAAGCAGTAGACCGTTCCAAAGCTTAGAGGCGGCAACTGAAAAAGCACGAATCCTCTTTATTTACCTCAGATTTATGAACCATCGGGAGCAGGTAATCTACCTGGTCAGACAGTCTGGGTGATCTGGCTCGAACACAGAAGTCAAGGAGCTCCAGAAGATATGAAGGAGCTTCCCTGTTTAAGGGTATGATAATAAAAAAACAACAACAATGTGGTGAATAAAATTGGTCTTATTGAGGTTTCAGTTAAAAGGGGAGCACACAGCATTTTGGGTCAACTGTAAACATGTAACAGACGTCATGTTAACTGGAACATGTATTACAGTAGTCAGGTTTAGTTAAAATTAAACATATTTATCACCACTGTATGGATTTAACGAGAGAGGAATTCAGATCTCCAAACATGAACTCTGCCATGATCACACTTAGAGATGTTTTCATCCATTAACTGGAGTAAATCAGCAGTTCTGCCTCTAAATTGTAATTTTTATAACACTACCCCTTCTCCACTAAAGTCTGGTAACATTAGATAACTAGGTATACATTTTTTCACCAAGCTCTCAGACCTGGTATGGTTGAATCATATTCATTCACTAGCATTTCAAATTTTTTGTGGAAAAATAAACTGTAAATTGTTGCTGGTTTGGGGCAGCATCTGCTCGCCAACAAGGCGGGAAAGGGAGGGTTCAGGGTGTGCACATGTGTCTTTGTGTTTCTGTGTGTCACTGCTGGGTGGGTGAGAATACAAATGGTGTCTGGGTCTGGGGCTTGCTGGGGCTTGGCCCTGGTGGGACATGTTACTGCTCCTGGCTGGACACTTCTGCCCCTCCCTGGGACGTGGGTGCTTGTTGGTCTCGGGGTGCGTGACTGGATGTAGATTGTTCATTTCTATTTGTTTCTATCCCCCCATTTCTGCCTGTCATGTCTTTGGCTTCGTCATACTATTCCACTTGTAATGTAAAATCTGCAATATCACAAAAAGAAATGAATAAATAA
Source organism: Neolamprologus brichardi (assembly GCF_056152115.1). Classification (NCBI taxonomy): domain Eukaryota; kingdom Metazoa; phylum Chordata; class Actinopteri; order Cichliformes; family Cichlidae; genus Neolamprologus; species Neolamprologus brichardi. The sequence goes on from NC_142122.1 coordinate 4,594,485, forward strand.
ACAGATAAAAGGTTCGCATGAACAAGAGGAGCCTATCCGGTTCTTAAGTGATGACGTATGAACCCTACTTCCGGGTCCGAAACCATTTTGCGTTTATTAAAGCTGTTGTGTTTTGAACATGTATTAATGCTTTGTATCTTGTTCTATTTAATCTGAACAAACAAAAATGTGTTTGTCACCATCATGCATTCAGAATGCAAAAGCTGCCAGACAGGACAGGTTATGAAGTAATCATAAAAAGCACTAAACTAGCCTTGATAAGTTACCAGATATTTTAAAAATAAATATTTAATGAGGGATGTTAAAGGGTCAAGATTCAAAACAAGAGTACAGACAGATTCAGTGTAAATGAAAAAGTTGGCTTTCTTAAGCAAAGGCTGCAAAAGAGCACGTTAAAGGCCCCGGGGACATTTCTTAAGCCAAGACTGCTGATAATTATTGGCTCAATTGTGTCAAATGCTCTTTAACAAGCTGTGGTGGTAAAGTGTCCAGTGTAAATTAAGTTTTATTTTTAGGGCCATATCCTTCAGAGTGTTTACTTCTAAATGGAACAACAGTGAAACAAAGTCTATCGATCATTGGCATGAAATGGTACATGTGGCACAGAGCAGGGAGTTAGAGGCGCAGAATGAGTCCAGAGAGGATGCTGCAGATGAACTTGCTGAATTAGTCTCTGGCACAGGTGGGAGATACTAATCGGCTTTAATGCAACTTCTAGTGATTCCTGAATGCTAAGAAGCAGTGTCAGGGAGATCCGAATGAAAAGTGACGTAGACAAGAAAACAACAAAAATACAACAGAGCACAGGTAGGTGGTGTACAGGTAGCAACTGAAATACTGTTCACACTGATGCCATCAAAGTTTTAGGACTGGATGAATCATGATGTACTAATAACTGAAGCTATTATAAAAGTGTCACATGTCACAACGGTTGAAAGTGGAGAGTGACTTGACCCAAGCGCAAGACATGAAACCTGAGACTGAAAAACCTGAGACTGGGAAACACAATCAGAGATGAGCACACAATCCAACAACAGGCAGGGGAAGACAGAGGACTAAATACACACAGGATAACTAGGGGATGGGAAACACAGCTGGAAATAAATAGAATTAATGAGACTGGGAGGAAACAAAGCTGAATACATTGAACACGGGACAAGGGACTATCAAAATAAAACAGGAAACATGTGATACACACTAAGGGGAGGGAAGGCAAGGAAACACAATGAGAAACTACACACGCTGGGTAACAGCCCCAGTATCGTGACAAAAAGTGATTTGTGTTTGTATCTATGTCTGAGACATGAAGCAGCGGTCTATTTTTCAATAAACATTAACTAATAGTGTTCTCATTAAAGTGTAATATATACAACATAGATGAAAGCACGAAAAGAGAGGAGTAGGACATTTGAAATTTGAGGTGGGTAATCTCAATCACCCACCTCAAATTTCTTGTAATTTCACAAGAGTCCAAATAAGAAACTTGGACTGTAGACTTTATAAAAAGGGGAAATTAATACTGAGCAGAATTAAGTTGAACTAATTGGTGTGGATTCATAGTTTATAAAATAAACAGAGTAGTAAGTTTGATGATCTTTAAATGTGCTCTGGCATTTTGAGTGCATGAAAATGGCAGAAAGACTGAGATAGCTTTGCTTAATGGTAAACAGCTAAAAACAACAAAAACAACAGAACATAAGGTAATTTTCAGCTGGCTAATTTAACTAGCCATAATAAGATAAAAATGATAACAGGCTGAGTTGACAGAGGCCATAAACTGTTTAAATGATTGTTTTGCAGATAATTAAAGAACCTTTGTAATGCAAGTCACTTTAGTGTTACTGTAACTTTAATGCATTGCATTACTACCTCAACAAAAAATGCAAAGTGATTACAGTAGCACGTTACCACCAACACTAGTTATTGACAGCAAGTTTGGTTTTTTTTGTGTTTTTATGCACATCAGAATTACTGGCTTAGCATAGCACAGGGGAAACAATAATTGGCCTTACTTGCTACCCCAGTAATTGGTGTCAGAAGTGATTGGTGATTAAAAAAAAAAAAAAAAAAAAAAAAAAAAGTGCCTTGATGTCATACACTGATTTTTAGTTCATCTGGTTAAATGCACAACAGCACAATAGGCTGTCACATTGGTGAAAAAATGTAATTAATAATGCTGGCATGGCTCCACACTGCCCCAATAAGCCAAGGCCCCTTAGAAGTAGGAGAAATTCAGCTGTTATAAAGGTTACTAGTCATACCTGAGCTTCTAATTCTATGACATGTCAAAATGCCTTCAGCAAGCGTCATCCTTGTAAAAAGAGCTAGAAAAGGCTGCACACTGTGTTTGGTCATTATTGCTCATGGAAGCAGCTGTCTAGCGCTGGGATACTGGTGCAACACAAATGAAGTAAGATGGGTTCAAACAGTGAACTTCGCTTAATTGCCTGCTTCCATTAACAACACTTATCGCCATCAGCTTCATCATAATCAGCGCTGTTGTTGCCTTTATGTTCACAGTCAATCACTGTCACAGAGCTGTAAAGTTAATTCTTGTGTTAGCCATGCAGCAACAGTCCAGTGAAAACATATGGTGTGCCTACTGTTTGTGAATAACTTGCGGTTGACTGAGTTCAAGCAGTACACTCACCTTATTCAGACAGATACACAGCAAAGAAGGAAAAACACTCCTGACAGACTATAAATTCAAGGATATTTACTCCTTCACACAATACTGCAGTGCATCATTGCAAATATAGAAAACAAATGTAACAAGCTGAAACAACAAGCAAACTACAAAGTCAAGAAGAGAACATCATAAATTGTTTTAGCTAGGTAAATACCAGTAATGATGCATTCATGAAAAAGTCAAAAGTCAGAATTTCCAAGTTCTCAGTCGGGATTTGAATCTAGAAAAACAACAACAACAACAACAAAAAAAAAAACAACCTTAATTTGAATTTTCAGGTTCTGTAGGTGAATGTGTAGTTTCACTTTTTCTCCAACAATGGAAGAGAATGGAAGATGAGTGCTACCAGAACAATTTCAGGGCATCTTAGAATTCATAGTACAATAGCAAATACTATGCTGAAGGCATGGGAGACAGGCAAATGGGGAAATAAAACCACACAAAACATCATTCAGTGGTTTAAAGATGAAAGTTTTAAAGATGACGGCTCTAAAAAGTCTCATATTGTTATTGTCCAGTTAAATTCTGGTCATAGCATATACAATTTGCATAATTTTCATGCTCATCATACTATTAATGAATCATTGTGCCCTGTGGATCACCTAAAAATCCTAGAAGTGACCACTCCCATTAGATTTGTTTCAGTGACTGATGCTTTAGTCAGTACACATTTGTATTGAATATAAGTAATCTGTCCTTCAGTGGGGAGAAATGGACCCAAACATTGCCAGACAAATGCCCACCGCAGATAAATGTCTCCCACATCGAAAAACAGCTAAATGTTACATCACCGTAGGAGTCACAAGTCCTGGTGTTTTCCTTTAATGTGTCAGATGTCTCAAGTTACTTGGGGTCTGACAGAATGGAATATTTGACAAGGTTGATGCAGTGTCAGTGTGAACAAACATCTCCCACTCTCCCAGAAGCATGCCTTTCATGAAGTTAAAATAAAAAAAGCCTTTTTAAATTCAGTTTTGCTTTTTGAATTTCGTTATAGCTGATAAAAATTTAAGTCAGTGCAAACATGTACACTTTTTTTTTTAAAGTAAACGGGGCATATCAAAAAATAAATTATCCATGGACAGAAAAAAATACCCCTGTAAGCCTGTAACGGTCGGGAATTAACGTGAAGAGGACCAGATGAGAGAAAAACAACCACAACAGACGTCAGTCATTTTCCAGAACTCTGACTATATTTTTCTCAAAGATCCAAAAGGTTCAACACTCTCACCAGCAACACATCTAAACACGAACATCCCAGCCCCCCTTTCTTAAATAGGTACTGATCATACCACCAATAAAATTTAAGAGATTCCCCCTTTCACACTCCAGCTACAAATAAACATATACAGTAAAATACTGCACGTATTTTAACACACTCCGCATGCATCTGACTACAAAACAAACCCCAGCTAAATAATATACAAACTAACAAAATCAAGTCAAACTGAAGATTCAAACCTCTCCCACCCTCAGCTCTCACCTAATGGTTTACCCCACTAACAGTGGATAATTAGGGAATTCCTTTCAGGTGAATGTCATTAGCCCTTAATCATGTGTGCGCTCCATGAATCAGGCCTTGAGGAAGTTGACCTCAAAACAGAGAGTGGTAAGTGGACTTCAAAATCAAAGCATAACAAAACCAAAACTTCATATCAGACATTGTGAGTGTTTGCTTCACCGTAGTGATGGAGATGCTTCCCGGTACCCTCACAAAGCCATTTTTCCATTACCTAAAAGCCATTTTTCCTGAACCCAGTCAGCGGATTTTAGATTTTTTTTTTTTAAACCTGCATCTTTTCCATGATTATTATCTTACAAAGAGCAGCATGAAAACAATGCTGACTTCAGGACTTTTATACACACTAGTACATACTTATCTTATGCACTTGTTTGATTTTAGTCCTTGGACTTAGATGTTTGTCATTGGCTCACCTTTTGTTAACCCTCAACTGCATTCTGTGTCTGTGTCTCCACCCCAGACTGTATAATCTACAGTCTGTGAGAATATTATTAACATGACTGTGCAGATAACAATTCCATTTTTCAGGATGGTTCATAAACAACTTTGGTTTAGACTCAAAGGTTACATTTACACATTTAAATGTCTCATAACAGCTAGACCATTACATTTTAATAACATTTTTTTTTTTGGTCGACAATACAGGATTACCCTAAAATTAAATTTGCTACATAACATTAACCACAGCACCTATGGCTGCTTGTCTGATCCGATGACATTATGCAACATAAACTAACCGACTAGATCCAATATTGACATTGAAACTTGCTTGGAGTCTAACCCAGTCTAACTGCAGCAAAGTCCAAGTCAAGTTAGATCATAAAATAGAGTTGCACTTTTAAAATTGAAAGAAATCTATGTGAATTTACGATAAAAGTGAAAGAGGAGTGCCATCATGAGCAATATGTTGCCTTTGTCACCCCAGCTGCAGTATTGACAGCAGTTCCATCACTTGAGGAATTACAAGTTTCATTTAATGAAGCTCTCTGATCCCCGGGGAAGGTATTTGAGGGTTTGAAATTGAGTTTTAATCAATTCTTGGATGGAACAAATGACCAAATTATCTGGAAGCAATTTTCTCAAATGCAAAAGTTGCATTTGTTTTCATTTCATTGGTCTGAGGATCAATGTGAGCAAATGCTGTAATCATGAAAATACAATCATTTCACTTTTGGTCAGATAAGCCAGCTCCGTAACCACAGTCCCTCAATCAATGGGTTAAATACATGTGAAAATACAATACACTAAAAAACATTGATAGATACATGCCTTTACTTGAAGGTGATTCATTTATCAACATATGCACACATGATTAAATGATCTAAGTGAAAAACAAATTTAAATTGGGCTGCAGATTTGCCAAATTGGACATTCATTAATGTGCAGGTGTATTCTTTTAAAAGATGTCATGTGTTTTGGCTGTGTCATGTACAGCAGAAGCAGAAAATATTGAGTTTGCAAAATCCAAACAGTAATGTTACATTACTTTTCTTGAAGCATGACAGTTATAATGTGAATTAGCCTTGTTATTCAAATAAGAATAAGATTTGTGTCTATGGAGGCTGTGTTCTGGCTGTCCCTGATATCACAGAGCAAAATAGACTGGAAATAAAGTCTCCAGCTGTAGAAAGCATGAAAATCGGATAGAGGTGTAACTGATTGTTTTATGCTGTCTTTTTTTCTATATCTACAATACACTATGTCAGTCATTAGGGGAAGTATATTATTAATTTTCAGGTGCACTTGAAATTTTTAAACTGATTACATGTAATTATCTCATAGAATATAAGACGGACTAATGAAGTGTAAAAGAATAGAACAATTTAATAAAAACGAACAAAAGCGGTGAGTTCAGTGATAAAAAGTTCCGTAGGAAATCATTTGAGTGGTCCTGTTGCTTCAAACCTGGACTGATTACACTTGGTAGCTTAAATTGTGGTGCTTGAATGTGTGTGAGTGTATCTGTGTGGGTGTGTAAGAGAACAATAGCGTCTGATTAACCCATCCTCACCTCCCCATGGGTCTCCAGCCTCTGGACCTCTGGCAATCATATCCGGTCTCCTTGTGCAACCTCCATTAATTTGGAATTAAGCTGTGAATTATACTAATCGGCTTTCTTATTAGGCAGTTATGATAAAGTCATTATGTAGCCATCCCAAAGCATTGTGACAATACATTTGTTAGCGATGGTGATTACATGTATGTAATTTGTCGTTATTAAAACGCGCACAGACAAACAAAAGACACACACACACAGACACACACGGAAGGTACCTTAGAGAAAACAGCTGATTAATTGTTGGATTTGGAGGAAAACAATGCTGTGCGGTGCATGCAAAACACATTTAAGCAGTTTAAAACCTTTCCAGCAAAATCTTAGCAAACACGGTTTGTAATGCTTGAATACAAGCAGCTGATAGAAGCGATATCATGCAGCTTTATCATGAGGAAAAGGCCAAGGAGAATTTATTAATCTGTAAAAATGCCTTTAAGCTTTTGGCTGTCTGGTGGTAGCAGCTGGCCTTTGCACAGGGATCTATTAATTTCAGTTGTGTTAGTTTCCTGTACTGTTAATTGAGGAGGTGGCAGGATTCTTGTTTTATATATACACATACATACATATACACATATACATACATACATACGCGCATTTATTCATATTATTATTAAAAACAGACAATGGAAGGAAAATTAATGTCTCTCTTTGGTGTTAGCTGTGGTCATTCTTTCGCTTGCTGAATAAATTATGGATGAAAATATCATATCATAGCATGATGAAAAATTGAAAAGAATGAAATGGATTAATTTTACCAAGCCTTACAAAAAAAAAAATCAAAGAAACCTCAATGAAGATACAGTATTTAATGGTCCAGTAGATAAAAGTCTATATACAGGTCCTCAAAAAATTAGCATATTGTGATAAAGTGCATTATTTTCTGTAATGTACTGATAAACATTAGACTTTCATATATTTTAGATTCATTACACACAACTGAAGTAGTTCAAGCCTTTCATTGTTTTAATATTGATGATTTTGGCATACAGCTCATGAAAACCCAAAATTCCTATCTCAAAAAATTAGCATATCATGAAAAGGTTCTCTAAACGAGCTATTAACCTAATCATCATCTGAATCAATGAATTAACTCTAAACACCTGCAAAAGATTCCTGAGGCTTTTAAAAACTCCCAGCCTGGTTCATTACTCAAAACCGCAATCATGGGTAAGACTGCCGACCTGACTGCTGTCCAGAAGGCCATCATTGACACCCTCAAGCAAGAGGGTAAGACACAGAAAGAAATTTCTGAACAAATAGGCTGTTCCCAGAGTGCTGTATCAAAGCACCTCAGTGGGAAGTCTGTGGGAAGGAAAAAGTGTGGCAGAAAACGCTGCACAACGAGAAGAGGTGACCGGACCCTGAGGAAGATTGTGGAGAAGGACCGATTCCAGACGTTGGGGGACCTGCGGAAGCAGTGGACTGAGTCTGGAGTAGAAACGTCCAGAGCCACCGTGTACAGGTGCCACATTCCCCAGGTCAAGCCACTTTTGAACCAGAAACAGCGGCAGAAGCGCCTGACCTCGGCTACAGAGAAGCAGCACTGGACTGTTGCTCAGTGGTCCAAAGTACTTTTTTCGGATGAAAGAAACTTTTGCATGTCATTCGGAAATCAAGGTGCCAGAGTCTGGAGGAAGACAGAGGAGAGGGAAATGCCAAAATGCCTGAAGTCCAGTGTCAAGTACCCACAGTCAGTGATGGTCTGGGGTGCCATGTCAGCTGCTGGTGTTGGTCCACTGTGTTTTATCAAGGGCAGGGTCAATGCAGCTAGCTATCAGGAGATTTTGGAGCACTTCATGCTTCCATCTGCTGAAAAGCTTTATGGAGATGAAGATTTCATTTTTCAGCACGACCTGGCACCTGCTCACAGTGCCAAAACCACCGGTAAATGGTTTACTGACCATGGTATTACTGTGCTCAATTTGCCTGCCAACTCTCCTGACCTGAACCCCATAGAGAATCTGTGGGATACTGTGAAGAGAAAGTTGAGAGACGCAAGACCCAACACTCTGGATGAGCTTAAGGCCGCTCTCGAAGCATTCTGGGCCTCCATAACACCTCAGCAGTGCCACAGGCTGATTGCCTCCATGCCATGCCGCATTGAAGCAGTCATTTCTGCAAAAGGATTCCCGACCACGTATTGAGTGCATAACTGAACATAATTATTCGAAGGTTGCCTTTTTTTGTATTAAAAACACTTTTTTTTTTTTTTATTGGTTGGATGAAATATGCTAATTTTTTGAGAAAGGGATTTTGGGTTTTCATGAGCTGTATGCCAAAATCATCAATATTAAAACAATGGAAGGCTTGAACTACTTCAGTTGTGTGTAATGAATCTAAAATATATGAAAGTCTAATGTTTATCAGTACATTACAGGAAATAATTGTCATGGTCCTGGGTCATTTTGACCCAGCGTTTTGTTTTTCCTTGAAGTTCATTTTTGTGCCTTGTGTTTATTCTGATTTTGTACTAGTTTAGGGTTGAACCTGAAGTTTGGTGTATATTCAGCCCTACCTGTGTCTGTCCTTGGTGCTTTGTTCATGTCCCCGTGTTATGTTGTAAATCAGTCTGTGTGTTTCCTGCTTTACTTTGAAGGCTCGTGTTCTGGATTTCCTGTTCTATTCTGAAGGTCTGTGTCTGTTGTCATTGTGTTCAGCTTGTGTCCTCCAGTCATCATGTGTATTCAGATCAGCTGTTCTTCCCTCCTGTGTGCGATTACCCGATTACCGTGTGTGTGTGTGTGTGTGTGTGTGTGTGTGTGTGTGTGTGTGTGTGTGTGTGTGTGTGTGTGTGTGTGTGTGTACAGTGGGTGTCGGTCTGTGTTCGTTGTCGGCTCGTCTGCGTTCTATGGTGTTCCGTTCCTGTCTCTGCGTCTCTCTGCCCCACACCCCTTTTGTATGCTCTCAGGTTTGTCATTTAGTTCTCCCAGGTTAGGTTCTTCAGTTGTTTTCTCATGCTTCGTTGTCTGTTCTGCCACTGTCACCTGTAAATAAACCCTCACTCATATCATCAGTTGGCTGCCTGCATTTTGGGTCCTCCTTTTCCTCCACACCACACGGCTCACCCCGCCAGCCGTGACAATAATGCACTTTATCACAATATGCTAATTTTTTTGAGAAGGACCTGTAGATTTTGTGTTACTGCTGTGTAAACAACTCATTACATTCAGCAGTCTTGCTTATCTACACTGACTAATCTGGTGGACACTGATCAATGATATTTTGCTTACCAAATAGGTGCAACACCAAAAAACACAAGGTTAAACTTTTTTTACAAAGAAGCGCAGAGCGTATCATCTGAAAGGTACAAACATTTCTGGGTAAGTCTTTGTGAAGAAGCTGATGGGCCTTTCGATATCTGCAAAAGAACATCCGTGTTCTTATCATTTTGACTACGTGATGTGGTGATGCCTGCTCATAACCTTGACTATCAGTGACCAGGACAATACAGCTGTGGTTGCTGTGGATACGGACACGGGAAACCGTGAATCCATTATTATTCATTGTGTGTGAACTAGTTGCAGTGAAGATAGCGTCTACGGTTTCTGTACTTTACGGGGGACGAAATGTGACTCTGATAAATAAATGATAGTGTAGTAATGACAGCGAAGTCGCACACCCTCTGTCTGTTTGTACACTGAACTTCTATGTTCTGCATTTTTACCAGTCAACCATTTAATCCTTGTTTCCACGTTGGCTCACTTCATCTCTTTGATTTCCAAAGCTATACTACAGACTACTATCCGATGCTGCCAAGCCATATTCTCCCCTGACACCTGACTGCATCTTCTTCATAAGATGATATCCACCTGTGACTTGTATAAGGCTCCTGCTCACATAGCCATTTCCATACTATTTGCAAATGACAACTAGTCAGGATTATTGACAATTTAATCAAATTGCATGTATCTGTAGTTATAATATGATTAGTGGTCACTTATGTGCTTTAGACATGCAAGCTGTTTAAATGTATAAAGGTGATTAAAAACAATAGAGGGGTAAGAAGCCCTAATTATCTGGTGTTTGGGTATTTTTGATGCCAGGATAGCCAGCAAGAAACTTTTGTTTTCCATATTATTTGCTCATATTTCAGCTGGTTTGATTTATTTGGCAACAATTACATAGTTGACTGCAAATCTGGAGTTTGCAGACTCAAAATTTGTATTCTGTCAGGGCTGTGTGTGCGGGCAGACGGAGATGAGGATCCAAATGCAGGACTCGAAGACAGAATGCAACTCAAAACCACAGCTTTATTGCTGGCATGAAAACAAAACATGAAGTAAACATGGAATGCAGAGACCAAAAACATACAGGCATAATCCGAGGGAACGACGCAACAATGAGCAAGGACAAACACAGGGCTAATATACACAGGGACATAATCAGGGAATGGAAAACAGGAGGGAGACACAGTTGGGATAAATTAGACTAACGATACAGGGGAGCAGTCAAACTGAACACACTGACAACAGACTGGGACTATCAAAATGGTAAATGGCCTGTATTTATATAGCGCTTTACTAGTCCCTAAGGACCCCAAAGCGCTTTACATAACCAGTCATCCACCCATTCACACACACATTCACACACTGGTGATGGCAGCTACATTGTAGCCACAGCCACCCTGGGGCGCGCTGACAGAGGCGAGGCTGCCGGACACTGGCGCCACCGGGCCCTCTGACCACCACCAGTAGGCAATGGGTGAAGTGTCTTGGCCAAGGACACAACGACTGAGACTATCCAAGCCGGGGCTCGAACCGGCAACCTTCCGATTACAAAGCGAACTCCCAACTCTTGAGCCACGATTGCCCCCAAAATAAAACAGGAAACATAAAACAGATCACAAAGACGCAGACTTAACACTAAACTAAATCTGCAATAATATCAATAATCAAAACAGTATCACTAAATAATCAGAACATAAATCATAATTCAGAAAAACACCAAAACCTAAGAAACAGAAAGAGCTGGGTCAAACTGATCCAGAACCGTGACATATATATTGCTGTCTGAAAAAAATATATACTAAAAATAGCTTACCAAATCGGCTTTCTAGATGCTGTTGTACTGTATTCATACCATAAAAAGCAAAAGCTAGCGATTGTATGAAAGTAGATTTTCTTAAAGGCAAGTAACAAATTGATGATACAAACAACAAAAGTCGAAATTAACTGGCTCTGTAATAGTATAACTCTAACCTCCTAGGACCTGGCGTCCACATATGTGGACATCACATTTTGGGTTATTTCGACTAAAATGGGGAGTTTGCATGTTCTCCCCGTGTTTGCGTGGGTTCCCTCCGGGTACTCCGGCTTCCTCCCACCGTCCAAAGACATGTGGGGACAGGTTAATTGGAAAATCCAAATTGCCACTAGGTGTGAATGTGCAAATGAAAGTGAGTGTGAATGGTTGTCTGTCCCTGTGTGTTGGCCCTGCGACAGACTGGCGACCTGTCCAGGGTGTACCCCGCCTCTCGCCCTATGACAGCTGGGATAGGCCCCAGCGCCCCCCGCGACCCTGAAAAGGATAAGCGGAAGCGAGTGGATGGATGGGTGGATAGACTAAAATACTCAATTTTGCTCTACATGGGCCTGATATCCACTTACGAGGACATTATACTGCTACTGTTCTATTGTTCTATAAAATTTTAAATGAATATCCTCATGTGTGGCTGTTATTTTTCTTAAAAACAAAAAAAAGGTTAAAAAAAAATCTGGTAATTCTTTGTTTTTACATTCATCGGGCCCCAATATGCCCAAATATCAAAGAGAAATTAAAAATGCATGTCGTGGAAGAGTTCGGGTCTTAGGAGGTTAAAAATGTCTTGTCATTACTCCTTAATGTGACCCATTTTTACTTAATCTGCAGGAGGTATATGTTTGGAATATTAGTGGATATTAACCAGTGTCCTATTAATTATGGAGTATGTTCTCCAGCTAATGAGGGAGCAAGAACCAATCTGGCTGTAGCTGTTCAGTAACTATGTCCCCCCCCCACACACACACACACGCACAGGGTGGTGTTGGGGCTTAAAGTGAAAAGGGGTTGTGCAAACAGCTAACAAATGTTAAAATGTCAAAGTAAATTAAAAAAAGAATTATATAAATAATATTCAAGTGTTTCTCCCTCACAGTTAAGGACAGACTTGAAGCACTTATTTATCATTATAGTTTCTGTTTCAGAGTTACTGGGCCCGTTATAGTGGTCAGTCCCAGCACATTGCCACTGCAGTAGTTTAAGCTGTCATGCTTCAGGTGACCCCCACTGTTCTGAGGTGCCAGTGAGGGTCACTGTCAGTTCCCTGCCTCGCTTGGTGACAAGCAGTTCCTCTGCACACACATACACTTACCACATGACCACATAGAAACCCTGGCATCAGGAAAATATTCACACATTTTATCATGTTGCAGCCTTATTGCAAAATGGATTCATTCATTTCATTTTCAAACAGGACAACGACCCTAAGCACACAGCCAAGATAACAAAGGAGTAGCTTCGGGACCAGTATATAAATGTTTTTTGAGTGGCCCAGACTTTAACCTGATTGAGGCAAAATGGCTCTTCATCGAAACTGATGGAGATCGAGAGGCTCTGTAAAGAGAATATGAGAAATAGGCGTGCCAAGCTTGTAGCTTTATACTCAAAAAATACTTAAGGCTGTAATTGTTGCCAAAGGCTCTTCAAAAAAAGTACTGAGCAAATCTTTAATCTTATGTTTCAATTTGATTTTTAATACATTTGAATTTAAAGCAAAATTTCCACATTGTCATTATAGCATATTGTGCAGAATTTTGAGGTGAAACACTACAACATTACAACAAAATGTGAACAAGAGCTGTGAATACTTTCAGGATGCACTGTAAGTGTTGTTGACTCCTAGATAGCGAGATGTGGCCTAATTGTATTTATGCATGTGTGTGAAAATCTCCCAGAAGCCACAGATGGAGTTATCTCAAAAGCCAGACTCTCCCTGTTATCAAAGGCTCCTAGGCACTGTGATGTTTTCATATCCCGGAAGTTTTTGTGAAATATTAGTGGTTTTAAAAAACATACACAAACCAAACTCATACATAACACCACCACAGCTTTAAGTCATTTGAATCACATGGTTTAAGCTAATTAAGGCAGCATTTACCCTAAAAGCTTGCGGAGACATAGTTAATTTATTAGGTCATTATGAAAAAATTGAAATAATAATAAAATAATACTGACATAAACTGTTCTTTGATCAGCCAAATCAAAGCATGTTATTAGTGCTCAGGTAAAAAGCCTGGCAGGTAAGGGGTATGAGGAGTGCATCAGTTCCTATGGAACTAGCAGGTTGCACATCCAGAGGCACCACGAATGCTGAACAAGATAAAGATATATGGCTTCGTAAAAGCGTCCACATGCTGAACTGACCAGCTCCAGACCTTTACCAAGAAAGTGGGAAACAAAGATGACAACGGACTATCGACAAAGTAGATCCTATCTCTGACAAAAATGGCACCATTCATCTCTGTAAACTCCAGAAACTGGTCTCCTCAGTCGCCTGATGCTTATGGACTGTTCTTAAAAGAAGAGGGTATGCTACACAGAGGTAAACATGGCTCTGACATTTTTGAAATTTAATGCTATCTTTGTATTCAAAATGTGTTTGTTACAATCCAGTTTAAATATTTGATATGATTTCTATTGTCAATAAAACATGGGTTTATAAGATGTGCAGATGACTGTGTTTTTTTATTATTTAAAGTTGAATTGGGTTGGACCTGGTGACATCAGTGGCTATGACTTAAGATTCTTTCGTGGTTTTTGTTCTGGCAGAACCCAGAGCAGACTCAAGCGACTCAGCAACACGATGCTTATTGAGACTGAGTAATGTGTAATGTGAATTGGGGGGTGGAGGTGACCAAGAGACTTTGATCCATTTGATTTTATTGTTCATTCATGTGATCTTACTTTCTGCAGCATGGAGACTGAGTGGGGAGGGAGCAGTGGGTTGGCTTCCAGAGATTCTCGGGTGAAGAGCGGGCAGGCAGGTTGAGTGCAGGTACAAGAGACAGGCCATGGTGAAGGTGAAGCCAGAGATAAGTGAAGCAGCAAACATTTTTTTGTATCATTGGATTGTTGTCCTAGAAAAGAATGTGTTTGTACTGAACCATCCCCCTATTTGTACAAGTGGACCCAAACCATGATGGTTTGGGTCCACTTGAACACTTGGGGGTCGGGAAAGCACTTTGGCCTTGACAGAACAGCTTGACAGAATTTGTGGTCTGAATTTGTTTCCCATCCTGGATTTCATGAATTAAATAAACAAATACACAAAATGTAGTTGACACTGTATTACAAAGCAAGGATGCTTTGGTTTGTTATGTAAACAACTGCTACAAAAAATACCAAGTAAAATACATTTTTTGTAAACATGTAAACTTAACGAGTCTTTGCTAATTTTTCAAATCATATTGCATTATTTCCGTGGCTGCTTGCAGTCTTTTGACATGGCACCAGCTGTGTGTCCTCAAAGGTTTATGACATTGCAAAAACACTCCAGACAAAATCAGACTAATTAGATGCTGTGAGACAACTATAAATAGATTATTAGTTCTGTTTTATCTCTGGTTGTCTTCAGCACTGTTTTCAACAGTTTTCTTTGCTCTGAAGGAAAGGAAGCCAAAACTTTAGCTCAAAATCCCAAAGCGATTTGAACTATAGCAGGATGAAGATTTTATTTAATTAATTAATGATTTTTTTCACAACTACACAGAATTTTTTGTGCATAATGATCCAATTTTAGTCCTTTGGCTGGAGAATGTAGTGCTCTATGTGCCAGCATGTGGACATCACTGATTTTTTATTTTTATTTGATTATATTGGCTCTGAAATCTTTGAATATAAAATGATGAAATAACTTTGAAGATTTTCCTGGCAGCTTAATTAATGTAATACAAAATAAAGCACTGATATATGCCTTTTTCCATATGTACAAGCTAATAACCAAACAATACTGACAAAATAACCTCCTTAAATTGAGCAAAGACAGTACTCAAGGCCATACAAAACCACTTCACTCTTGCTTGGGTTGTATGGGAGGTATCCCTTATGCTGCAAACTTAAGAGCAAAGAGGAACACATATAATAATGTCCCAGTCCTGGACATTGGTGTGCACCAAGGGTAGGGCTCTGTCTTTAATAATGGATTTATATAGCGCTTTTCAAGGCACCCAAAGCGCTTTACAATGCCACTATTCATTCACTCTCACATTCACACACTGGTGGAGGCAGCTACGGTTGTAGCCACAGCTGCCCTGGGGCAGACTGACAGAAGCGAGGCTGCCATATCGCGCCATCGGCCCCTCTGGCCATCACCAGTAGGCGGTAGGTGAAGTGTCTTGCCCAAGGACACAACGACCAGGACAGAGAGCCCGGGGATCGAACCGGCGACCTTCCGGTTACAGATACGCTTCCCAACCGACCGTGAGCGACCACAACAGACCAATACAGCATCAATCAATCAATCAATATAACACATCACAGGACACAGTGTCATCTCCTGCTCACTCTTCCACAAGTTGTGAACAAGACCCCGAGATCCTTGAACCCCCCTTCTTAAGGTAGGACTTCATCTCCAAAATTGCTAATTGTTATTTCTGCCACTTCACACTCAATTCACATTCACACACTGCAGGTTACTGTTTCATGAAGTCAACAAAACCACATCATGTACAAATAGCAGGGAAAGCATCAAACCCCAAACTAAGTATTCTGAGTACCTGTATTTAAACACCCCAAAACAGGAACTTCTTGTTTGAGATTCAAAACTGAAAAAAAAAAAGTTGTATTTCTACATTGATTTTGTTTGTCGGTCACTCTCAGCAGAGAGGAGTGCTGCACCAATTTCTGAGCAGATGTTCTGCGAATACCAATACCAAGACACTCTTATTCTGCTGGAAAACTTTTGCTGTTTCATCTCTCTGTGAAATTCCACAAAGGTGTTCTGTTGGATTAAATTCAGGTACATACTCTCACGTCAAAGTTTTCAGGTTTCTTTTTACTTCTTGTGTTTTGATTTTTTTTGGCAGTGTGTTTTGGATCGTTATGATGTTGGAATATTTCTCTCCTGGCAAGTCTCTGGAGCCTGGGAGTTGCGTTGTCATATCCACAGGGATTCATGGTATCATCTATAAATGTCATCTCCCCAAAGCATTTTGCACTCATGCATGCAAACCCCATATTGTCAGACCCCAACCTTCGCCCATCACTGTCGGGACTGTATTCACTGTGGCTGTCCTGGCGAGGCTCATAAAAAATGCTGGACTCTACCTCAGCCACACAAATTTATCGTATGCATTTATCTGGTTTGAAATAAGAATGTGCTTCCAATATTCATCAGGCTTCTTTTCGTGATTTTTTTTAAGCAAAGTTAATCTTAGAGTTTTGTGCCAGACACCAACATTATGCAATGTCCTTGGTGCTGTCACAGAAATGCAGATTCCCACTGATAACCCCTGTGCCAAAGCATTTTTCCGCTGTCTTGCAGAGCTAAACATTGTGCAGGTAGTATACTGTCTGGGGTGTCATTTTGCTATGTAGGGCTGCTATAAGATTAGATGTATTATGGCCTTTTCTGTATCTCTTGATTACAACTGCAGATGTGCCGGAATCTGTTTTTAGTTGGTGCCATAGACCTATATTCTTTTCCATCTTTGTGAAGTCTGGTATTTAGACTTTTCATTTCCCAACCAGGTCTTTTCAGTGTGTCTCTGCATGTCCATGATGTAGAAAAGCACAACCCACAGGCCCAAAACTAAGAAAGTTCTGGTGTTCGATTCAAACATGTATCCAGTTTTTTTTGTTTATTTGTTTGTTTGTTTTATCTCTGTATTTACCTCTGTTGCGAGTTTTGACTTTGGGGCCTGTATTTAAATACACTGCAGCCTTTTTAAATGATTATTCATAAGATGAAATACCCCAGATGTCATTGTAGAAAAAATGCTAATATTAAGAGATAAAACTATTTTAAATCATTTGACCTTTAAGTAATATTGCACAAGGGTGTACTCACTTTAGCTGGATATCATCTAGCCAACAAAATGTGTGTATTTTTTAATTGGTGGGGTTATTCCAATTTATAATAGTTAATTAGAAGTGGCAGCTGGGGATGGATTTTATGGTTATTTTATTTATTCTTCAACTGTGCAGCTGTGTTACTGTAATTTTACTGTTTTCAGCATTTATATTAGATTCAGTCTCTGTTCCTCTGTCAGCAAGCAGCCCCGATAAGCCCGCTCTACAGTAGCTAAAATATTCTGTGTTACCTCCTAGTAGCCAAAAAGCAAATAGTTACTGCTGTAATGTATATAGTTTTTGTTGTAACACCTGAAAATGTGTGTTATATCTCTTGTATTCAGAATCAAATTACCTTTAGATTAGAGTTGAGGTCTGTTAAATAAAAAAATGGTTTCCAAATGGCAAGTGGCGTTAATATGTATATGTTCACTTTCTATTAGATTTAGACTTTTTCTCATGAGCTTGCTCAGTCTGACAGGTGCAGTATATGCTACATAAAATGTCCAAATATCCGTTTTAAACAGAGCTGCACACAGCCATAGAGGTAAAAATGTTGTGTTTAGATTTTAAGATGTGCTACTGTATGTATTCTTAATGTGCAATAGGTCTAGAAGCCAGAGTTCAAGTGTTCGGTATTGTGAGTTAATATGTAAAAAGCTACTGGTTCGGGGGAAAAAAAGATTCCTAACAGCTGAGAGAATTACTGCTGTGTGTTTATATTCCCCACAGTGTTTACAGTCAATAGAGGCTTTCCTGAATCAGACTAACAAGATTTTCTCTCATTGGATACTCCCCTGTCTGATTGGAGATGGGGATAATTGTCACAGCCACAGCGGAGAGATGATGAGAATACAAATTGTCGCTGGCAGAGCAGAGGGAGTGAGAAATGATTGCTATCGCTAAAAGAGAGAAAATTACCATCTTAAGCAGAACTGATTGGTGTCCCACTGAATGGAAGGCTTCACTTTAGTGATCAAATCACATCAACACTCAGAATTTAGTCTCAATGAAATCATATCAACAAGAGCAGAGACTAGTCAGTCCTCACTGTATGGAAATAACTGGCCACCAACAAACCCACAGAAAATAGGGTTTCTGAGAGGCTTTTGAGAAATGAGAAAGGACAGTTTTCACCAAGGGCCCTTGAGTGTAAAGGCTTAGGAAGATTTCCCTGGAGAAATATTATGCCTTTCAGGCAAGTGTGATATGCACTTTGGCCGTGATTCCCAGTTGGCTGTGGGCAGACTGTCCTAAAATATGTGGGTAAAACTATTCATTCATGGAATGCACTTAACTTGTGCTTCTAGGAATATGGTAAAACATGTGAAGGTGGTCAACTGGACCGCGTGTACAATGCTATTTCTGGATTTTGTCAGTGTGTCTCTGTGGATGATTATTTTAAATTAATGATGATCAAACAATGTTGGTATGTTGTTAGGTTTGAAAAACATGATGATTTGAGACTAAAAATTATACTCATTTGAAAGAACTGATTACTACTTGAACTTAATTATGGAGTACTGATACAGTTAAATATATGCAAGTACACAGTCCCTCTTCACACTGGAATGCTACTGTAACATTAACATTATTATTAATTATTCAGATATGCAACACAGATATTAATGGGTGATTAGTAATCGATAATTAGATAAATAATACAAGAAATAAGAGCTTTATTTGTATATCTAAACTAGGTAGGCAGTATTAGCAAACTAAGAGCTACTTGTTAATTGAAAAATCATGATTTAATAATAATGGATTGGATTTATATAGCGCTTTTCAAGGCACCCAAAGCGCTTTACAATGCCATTATTCATTCACTCTCACATTCACACACTGGTGGAGGCAGCTACGGTTGTAGCCACTGACAGAAGCGAGGCTGCCATATCACGCCATCGGCCCCTCTGGCCAACACCAGTAGGCGGTAGGTGAAGTGTCTTGCCCAAGGACACAACGACCAAGACAGAGAGCCCGGGGATCGAACCGGCGACCTTCCGGTTACAGATACGCTTCCCAACCCCCTGAGCCACGGTCGCCCCATTCATTGATGATGACTTATTCATTCCATGTCTGTTAAAGTGTAGTAGCAGCATAACACAATTTTAAATAAACAATTTTGAGTATGATGGAACTATTCATGATCTGCTGTCTTTGGTGATGCTGCCTCTCTATTAATTACCTGGCACATTATCCGTTTTTCTCCATTTTATTCCTATTTATACATTTTTTTTTGGCCATGGACATATTGGTAAAATTGCAGACAATGTATTTCTACATTCAAAGCAACAGGGTAATTGCATCTGCATGCAGGTCATTCTATTGATTGTGTTAGTTCTTTTATCCAGGCTCTTGGCAGCAGTGAATGGTAATCTTGTGGCTTTGGCACAAATAGCCTTTGTGCTTTTACTTCGGTGGCTGACTTTACATGAGTGCACACCAGTTTACCTTCAGATGAAATTGCACATTTTACCTGTTTAAATCCAGGTTTCCTTAAACAATGAACTCTAATGACGGGAGTGCTAGTACCGCTCGACAGTTTATATGATGAATTCATGGCTGTTGCACGTCACAAAATGTGTGCAGTAAAATGTATATTTGATGAGCTGTAACAGTTAAGCCTCTAATGCACTTAGTGTGAAGTTCTCCTTCACATGCTAAAAGTAAAATGACTGTAGTGAAATATACAGCTGGGTTTTTTGCATCTGACAATCATGCTGTGTGTGAACACGTAGACATGCCACCTGCTACATAGCGTGTTAGAATTGTCACGGCAGCATTAGCGTTTCAAGCCAACACTGAACTGCATCCTCTCAAAGCTGCTAGTGTGGCTGCACACTGCCAGCCCTTTTTTAAAAAATCCTGCCAGGATTCATTCGTTTTCTTCCACAGCTTTTAACTTCGTATGCTACAATGCTACAGTACACCCAGCAGGCTGAACAGCATGAGGGTGACCAGATACTGATGAGCTGTAGCACAGTTCCCTGACAGACTGCTGGGGCTCCATTTAGAGTTTGTTCCTAACTTAGCACTGACAGATCAAAAAAGGCTACACCAAGCATACGGTGTATTCAGAACTGTGTGCAACATAATTATTGCACCTCGTTGGTTAAAAACAGCATTTTATTCCATTGGAAATGAAAAGAACAAACCATTTAATTAATACTATACCAAAAAGAGATAAACAGGCTGCCGCTTCTTGTGAAATACATCACTTCTCCGGCATGACTTAAAAAAAAAGGCATGTGCTTAATGATAAAGTAATGCGATATGTCAGTTTAAGACGTCAGTGACTGCCCCATTACCTTCACCACTCTCTTGGAAAGGATGGCCCAGTAGGTTTATGAATGATGGTGAATCAAAAAGAACAACCCCTCAGGGAAAGAGATGTAGTTCTGAGTTTCTGTTCCAACACAAGCCATCACCATGCAGGGCCTGTCAGAGCTCCAGCGCCATCTGAATATGTATGCCTGGCACTGATCCTCCCCGAGGGGCTAACCAGCCTGGACGAGAGGGACCCGTACTGGAGGTCATCTATGTGTCATCTAAGCGTGTGTGTGTGTGTGTTTGTGTGTGAGAGAGAAAGATGGCCCTATAAGTCGTGTTAGCTGTTAATATTGATTGGGTAATGTGAGAAAGAGGTGATGTGGGCTGCATTCTGAAACACACAAACTCTGCTGTAAAGCTACAGATATTTGCTGGCAGGAAATGGCCACATTAATTTGCCTGTTTCTTCATCTCACCAATAGTCTAAATACCTTAAATTAGTCTTATTGAGGAATGATGTCACATGGAAATGAACACATATGTATGTGTGGGAGCACAGAACAAGCCTAAGGACAGTCATGTGTCACAGAGCCACTGCTTAGTGTCACAAAAAAGGAAAATATTGCTCAACCTTACAAGGTGCAAATGCACAAATAGACACAGCTGCCAAATGTGACTCTATTTATTTGGTGCTGGAGGGGGAAAAAGGAGTTGGAGACCTGCCTTGTGGTCATGGATGATTTTAGGCCAAGGATGTATACAGAGAATTTAAAATTAAGATTATGTCAGCATATTTTATTGCAAGCCTCTTACTGCACTGGCCTGCCAGTCTCCCTGAGGCAGCAGAGTCCACAAAGTTAAACTATTTCCTAAGTATCCTAAACGTTTTTTTCACCTCGATCCCCCCTCACCATTCCCTCTGGGCGAAAACCAGCTTCGATGGATCAAAATGTTTTCCATGAATTATAACAAAAAAAATACTGCAAAATTCGGCTATCTCGGTGTGTATATGTGCGTCTCTGTTGTCCAGTTATTCTGTACCCTGCCTCCTGGCGTCCTAGTCTATGCCTCATTGCCTCCACACCTGCTATTGATTTATGGCTGCACATTGTTTCCTACAACCACAATGGATAGTTAAACTACACCCCTGTCTGTGTGTGTCCCAGTGTGTGTTTTATCACATCCTTTTTATATGATCTGTGCTGTAGTCCCAATGCAGTTATTGATTTATGTTGCAGCAGAATATGTAGATTGGGACAGACAGGAAAATGAGAGGAAGCACAGACAGAAGAAAGAGATAAATAGGAAGATTAACACAAGCAGAGAGATTTAATCATAACAGTGTCCTCCGCGGTGCACGAAGTAACCAGCTCCAAAGTGCCAGGTCACAACCACTTCTAGCAACAATGTATAACATTTTAATATGAACAGCTGTTGGTGTAATGTTGATTTATCATGTTCATAAGAGCTGCTACAAGTCAGGATTATAAATGAAACTTTCATGAGTACTTTTGTGCCTTCGTATTTCTTGTTTTTCCTTCTTAGGCATTTTGTTGAGACTTAACATTGCTTTTTTTTTCTCCTGAGACAGCTTTATATCCATATACAAATCAACATAACATAAAGTGTTTGGTGTTATGCAAACAGATCAAACCTAATTCAATGAAATAATTAGACATTTCGTTTGCAGTTAAAGCTGAATGTAAATAAGGCTGTGAAAACTTCTAGTTTCTGTGCTTTTTCTGTATGAGATTTCATACAGCTGATCGGTGTTTCTCAGACAAGTTGAAAACTTTCATTTAATCAAATAAATGAATCATTACTGATAATGCTATGAAGATATTGCTACAAGCAACATCTTAATACCATGGGTGCCAATTTATGTTTCTACCAGTGTGTGTTCTAGTTATTTTACTCACCTCCGGCACTAGTCTTATACTTTATAATGAAATCGTCTCTTCATGCAGCTTGGTGCTTGATGAACTCATTTCCAACTGCATCCACATCCCAGTTTCATGAAGCATTTTGTGACAGCTTACTCACACACCACATGACTCAGTTTTGGGAAATCTTCAATATTTTGTGCATATTTAAATACAGAGGCACTACATCTGTAATTCTGAATAAGCTGTATCTATGATACTGTCAGTTTATTGCTTCTGGTGCTTGAGGTTGGAAATTTTCTTGTTTTGTCTGGACTGAGGCTTGTATCAGTGATTAGTATTAGGTCTAGGAGACTGACATAATAACCAATCACAGATGCAATATAGATCCAATCTAGTACCAGGTGTGAGCTCTTCAACTCTATCAAATCAATGTAAATTGAAATTGGATGTGTCCTGTCACATGTGAGCTGTTAGCATTATCTGCGGTTGGCTTGAGCACAGGGATATCCAAGGAACCGTGTATTTATCAGTCAACTCTATAATAACCCCCAGAACATTTTAGTGACTTGCAGGTAAACAGTAGGTAATTAGCAGTGGAATCTGAGACAGACTAAATAGTAGATGTTGTTCTGTCATTTGTGATATTAAGTGTAACAAAAATTTGAATCAATCCTAGAACTGATGTGCAGCATGTTTAACAGAAAACTGCTAAAACAGCTACTGTAGCACTAAGATTACCTTAAAATTTACACGTCCTGTTTTTTGCCTTTGGGCTAACACAGGCTGCATGCCATGTCCTGTTTCCTGCTTTTATTTTTATCTAACACTTTTTCATGGAAGAAATTTTGACAGCAAGACAAAAACTGATTTAAGTCACACAATTCATCATAACAAAATGAATCAGGTGGATTTAGCTGCCGGGGTTTTTGCTACTACAAGTCAAAATGTCTGCTATGAAAAATGAGCAGTGCAGTTTTGCTCCAGCTTAAGTAAGGTACAAGGTTGATTAATATGTGCTTCAAAATAAATGATACTACCTTTATCTTTAATATCAGAGAAATCCCCTACAGAATGTGACCACATAATGCAGTGTTGCCATTGTAAACAAGTCACTAGTTACATTACACAAATCTAGTGAAAGATGAAAATCTAGTGTCTCAAACAGTTTCTATTTGATTTAACTTGGATGATTTAAAATAACTGGAACAGAAATAACACTAAAAGAAATGTAAGATTTTTAAAAGGTTTAACCAGTTTAACCTTGATTAAAAAACAGAAATCAAATAAATGCAGTGTGCTATGTGTACTTTACAGCACAGTTCAAAGATTTAAAACCTACCCTACCTTACTGAACAATATATTAGAACTCACCATAGAGGTTTTGACCCAAATTAGCCTTTGATGCTGTTTGAGGAAGACATCTGAAGTAAAAAGCTGCTCATGCTAACTAAACCTTTAACAACTTGAAAACAGATCAAATAAAATGTACTTTTTTTCTTTTACTTACTCACAATAGGGCAAGAAAATAGGGACACCTGACTCATATGGACACATATATATTATAACACACAATGGAGATCATTCTTGAAAAAATATCTATGTGTGTTTGAACCAGGATCTTACATTCCTGCCTCCATCAATCAGCCCTTCAGTTAACAAGCCATTTCAGAGCTTTGATTAGCTTGTTAAAGAGTCAGTTAAGCTCTACTGGTCCTTCTCTGGTTTGGCTTGATGGGCACCTTGACGCCATCCTCTCATTGGCTCAATCTCTTTATGGAAGCAGACAGAGTTCATTAAAAGTCTAGTTAAGACTTAATTGAAAGTCGCCTAGCACTGGCAGCCAGACACTGTAGCAACTCTGTAACTGTGTGTTACTGTGTGTATAGGCGGTAAGGTGTGATGGACTGAGTAAGTGTGACAGTTTAGGAGAAAGACAAAAGGGAGAAAAACTGTTCTTTATATGGCTGTTTTTATTGTTTCTACCCGGTGCAAAGCCTTTTCTTCACTCTTACACATTTCATCAAAAGCGTATATCCGACAATTAATGTATGTATTATACAGTATGTGTAATATGTAAATGAAATCAGAGAAATCCTTCCACATACACATGTGTAAGGCCCAAGTGCTGATCATTTCCTCGATTAGTTCTTTTGTATACAAGAATATTAGACAATAATGAAAAATGTTCAGAAATTCCAGGACCTCATTTCACTCAACCTACGCATAATCCCAAATTTGCAGCCACAAAAGGAACACATTTTTACATTTGAGAAACTGGAACCAGAGGATATTTGACGTTTGAAAAATGACTATAATTAAGATAACTTGCCATTGCTGAAAAGTTTGGCATTCTTCGCACGCCTCGCCACTGCATTTTACAGTGTGTTCGACAACACCGAATGTGGTGTCAAACAGCTAAACTGATTTACAGATCTTAGAAGGGGGAAGAGAAAAACTTCAGCCAGAAGCACAGACACTAGCATGAGAAAAATGCATTCATTAATTTAAAATAAGAGTTTCTAGCATGAATAGTAGCAGACTTGATGGTAATGAATGCTTGCCACATATGTCATCTTAATGTGTTTTTGAAAGTCTTTTCCACTGAGTTTTGTTTCAGACTTGCAGCAAAAAGTATGAATACAAAATGCCACAGATAATATGTTCTTCTCCCTTATCCAGTGGTAGGTTACATTATCTACAATGGAATTGAACCAAACACAGGTAGGGTGCTAGACGCCTCGTCTTAACCAACTTCCAAAGTGGTGCTAATATCCATTCACAGCTGAGTGTCCATCTGTCTGACAGGTTGTGATAGATTGGGTCAGGCAGAGGGACGCTCACCCAGCTGTCTCAGACAGACTGAAGCACACAAGATGAAGAAAACAAACACCGACTACTCCACCCACAAAAGTTCTATCAAATCATTTTTTCACAATGATCTTCTACACTGCATGAACAATTTAAGGGGTAGACATGTTTACTCTTTCCATTATAAGAGTAGATTGCACTGACCAAAACTGTAATGCTTTGTTTGTTTTGGGCAGATTATATTAAGAGGCAGAGCTGACGATGTTGTATAAATATAAGCAGGGGTTTGTGTCACTTTAGGGTGGAATTTTAACAGATTATTCCTTTCAATGGAAACATTTTCAACTTATTTGTCTGCTTCATCAAAGTGGAAAAACCCTGTCCTCCTCCTGGTGGAGCATAGGGCCGCACGAACACCATGCCAACGGACTCTGTTCTGGCCCGTTCTCTTCAGCTGGGTCCACATCATTCCGGCGGCCTTTACTTCGCTCTCGACAGATCCTGTTTGAGTCTCCCATCTTTCCTTTTTCCTTGTGGGTTCCAGTCCAGTGCTTGCCTTGTGACGTTGATTCCTTTTCAACTTTTTAAATTTCAGGTTAATTGTTACATTAAGATTAAACTCTTCTTTATTACTTAAAGGGAAACACAAGTTCACTATAGCTTCTACGGCACTATATCCTGTTTAGCACATGTTTTTATTTTGCAAAGTTAGCAGGTATAGTTGATAAGCAATTATTACTCGAAATTAAATCTCAAGTTGAAGTTGGGGTCTTTTGGTGCTTGCCATAAAATAAAAGCAATGCTAATTTTGATGTTGTGCTTCAACTGTATGTCTTTTAAGGAAGAAACTATTTGAGGGAGAACAGGTGCTGTTAATTGCTGGAAATCTGGACACTTGAAATTGTGATTATCACAACTACAGAGCTATGTAGTGTGAAACTGCCAAGTGGTGCAGTGTGAGCTACACAGCAACACTGAGACCAGTATCCACAGGGACTAGCCAAGCATACACAAGTGTCTTGGCTGCAATAGTTGCAGTCTAGAATCGCTGTCTCTACAGCAGATAAATGAACTCAGAGATGGTGCTTATGAGATAAACAGCATGATCTTTACAGCAAACCAAAATTCAAACACTAAGTGGTTGTACATGATGATGACCTTGACCTGGAAAGAGGACTTTATGTACAGTCACAACTCACAGCAGCAAAAAGAAACTAGACAGAATACAGCTTGGAGTAATACAGCTGACAAGGTCACTGTCATTAGCTATTTGAGATACAGATAGTAGAGTGAGTCAGAGCTCAGCCAAGAGGATTATCTATTTTTATTTTTGCTTACATTCGAAGTTCACCTATGCAGGTCTGGAAAATTTGTGCAGTATAAAAAAGATAAATATTATATTTTAAATATTCTTTGTGGTTTCTTTTTAAATTAATGGGAAAGCCAAGGGTTTCACAGTTCATTTAAACAGAACATTTTATAAGTACAAAAAGTTTCACTAAATTCAAACAGCTAAGGGAACAATTTCAAATTAGGTCAGATGAACTCGATCATAAATAAGAATGAAAGATAGCAAAACATAAGAGGAACTAACAAATCACACATAACAAGGCTATAAATAGAAGCCAACCTAAACCTAAGAAACGTCCACAGGAGGGCTCACATATGATTTCTGTGACCAATGAACAGAGATACCCCCTCCCCCCAAAAAAAACCCCATTAATTTTAAATCATAATTGCAAACAGCAAAAGAGATGAAATTTAGCCACAGTGTCAGTCAGCTTTTACTTTCATTTCATGTTTGTTTTCATGCAAACATATCACAACTGTTATTTAGTGCACTATTGCCCATAAAGATGTCACCTAATAGCATGTACTCACAACACAGTCATAACTTGAGCATCCAAAAGTTAAATGAAATCTGTCATCAGTAGATAATCAGAGACGTTGGCACATTTGGATGGTTTGTGGATGGTAAAATTTACTCCGTTTGTAGCTCAGTTTTTGGTCTTTACCTACATCTCTGACACTTTTACCCACTTTTTTATTGCTAGTTAGTTGTTAGCCTTGTCTGCTGATTCTAGATACAAAGCTAGAGCTAGCTATTTGAATAATGGATTCACTGTCAATGTAAAAATATATTGACTAGTGCAGTTTTAAAGTTGCACTGAGGAGTAAACATGCATAACTAAATCATCTTTAATCCCCTGTCAAGAGTAAGATACAAATTTTTCTCCTATTTGCGCCTATTTTCCCTTAAGTGTCCTTTTTTTGTTTCACAAATTCAGCCCTTTTCTCCACAGCTGATCCCCACGGGCAATATGAGTATCATTCTATCCATGCAGCTTCGACTCCGATCTCTTGATGCAGTCACATTGTTCACAGCTGCCTTTTCCTTTTGGGAGCATGAGGAATTTTACAAAAGAATCTTCCTCTCCTGTGACATCCTGAATGAAACTAAATCTTCTGTGCCACTGAGAGGTTTTGTGTGAGCATAATGGCATATACAAGAGTGAAATAAAGAGTAAAGTTTTTCTTGTTGAGGGGAAATAATTTTTCAATGCTTAAGGGCAGAGACACTTTTAACAATAAGTTTTTCACATGAAAGATCCTTGAATTTTTTTGTCATACTTCATGTGTCGTTTAAAATAACAATTGACATGCTCACGTTTTTCTCTGTTGCTAGGAGCTCAATGCCACGGTGTTTATGCTCTACGGGATGATAAAGTTCCATATCCTTCCTATTAGCTATGCTGTATATGTTAGGAAGTATTAAGTTCTTTCCCAACTCCCAGTGGTTCTTAAATGTTGTAAAACAAGAAACAATGTACAGCAAAAAGCAAAAAAAAGCAAAACGTTTGGTTTAAGTTACTCAGTTCAAACGTCTGTGGCAGCCATCTTGCCTAGCAGGTAAACAGGAAGACCGCCTCAAATGCGGAATGTGAGCTGGCAAGAGTAGGCATTTGGTTGGTCGACCATTTGTGGAAATTCAAAGTAAATGTGTGAAATAAATTGTGTTTGTGTATACACGACATGTATGCTTTGTATTCCATTACTGACATATGGTTGATAATGTTGTGGTTATTTGTGAAAATTAAACTTCTTCATTTTTCTTTCTTCTATCTGGAATTATTATGTGATAGTCCAGTTTGAAGTAAAAAGGCAGGGCCTGAAAGTATATAGGTGGACTGCTGGATGTGGCAAGAGCAGTGTATGAGTTGCCATTTTGGAGGTTGCCACTTGTGTAATGATTAGAAGACAATAAACTGACGCTGCTGTTTAGTCAAGCAATGTTCCTCCTGTTTTTCCCCACCACACCTTTCTGTGTAACAGTGTACTAAGATATTCTTTTTTCTTATTCTTATTCATTTTCTGGTTTTTAGGGGTAAAATGAAGTGGAAATTTACATCGCCAGTATGCAATAAATTCATAGAATAATATGTGAGTTATTAGAGAAAAAAGAACTGATTCTGATTGGCACTGAACTACTGCAAAAACGGTCTCATCTATCAATGCTGATAACTTCATATTGTTATCACTTGTGCACAGCAAGTAAGATGAATAAAAGAAATCCATGGGAAGGTGTTAAAGGCTTTCTTGTTAATGCAAAAAGCAATAAAATTATGCAAAATGAAATGAATGGTTTCCTGTGTTCTGGTATAGGTGTTTTTGTTTTGGGTTCTTTCTGTCAGAAAGAAAAGAGCAATGCCCTTTGGTTTCCTGCCTCCCTTTAATAGCCTCTCCTTGAAATTTGATTAGAGACCTCCACTCTGATTGATCACCCTACGTGTTACAGCGATCAAGTGTGTATGTCCTAATTCTTGTCTTCTATGAGGTGCTTTCTGTGCCACATGACTATATATATGGTTTTTTTGTCTCTGTGAGTTCACCCTCGCTGTCAGCTTTGTAACTGATTGAGCTGTTGCAGGTTGTTACTTTTTGGTGCGTGCCTGTAAACCTGCTTTAGCCTGCAGATATAATACGGCAGCTTCACACAGTTAAGCCTCAAGACGCAGGAACATGTAGCTGTGGACAGGAACATGTAGCTGTGGTCAGGAGTCATCAGTCCACAACAAGTGACAGAGAGCGAGTGAGAGAGAGACCACTAAATATTTGAGGTGAAAATTACAAAATTGATCATTTACTGGAAACACAGGTTGTTATAAGAATTATGTTAGCAAGTAGAGGGTTAAATATTTAATAGTGGTCAACTTTTCATGTTTTTGGATCTCCTGTGCTAGAAACAATAGACAGATCTAAATTTTGAGAGAAATTTAAAGAATTTTAACATTTTAAAGCAAACATTTCTGTGCGCATTTTTAAATGTGTGGGCTAGAGCTCATTATTTAGTTATTACTAATGACCTGTTTGTCCAGATTAAATGTTCTGATGATTGAGATCTTGTGGATTTCTCCTACAAAGAGAGGGAGCATGCAGTCGGTGCCGTTAGCTAGCAGTCTAGCTTCCAAAGTTATCATGATATTATTTTCACATTTTGTGTGATGGTAGATATCAATAACAGCTCGAGCTGGCTTAAATTGGTGAAAAAAAATCAAGGTCAAGACAACTAATATGTGATATTGACATTGACCTTATATTACCCACAATTTTTTTATGGATCATCTTCAAATTCCACAACAATATACTAGGCCATGGGGGACATGAGCATAAGTATAAGCATTTGACTTTGACTTTCATTGATTGAGCTCAAAGATGTGCTTTTTTTTCCTGAGATGTCACACACTTTGGATTCTAGCCAATCATTTTACCTTTCCAAGGATAGTAGGTGGGCCCAGGTACGTATGTTCTTTTAGAGCAGAGCTACAGGTTTAAAATGCCCAAGGCGAAGTGGTCAAAAGTCTGGCTGTACTTCACAGCAAAAGATGCAAACTCAGCAGCCTGCAACAAGTGCTTTAAGGTGATACTGTGCAAAGGAGGTAACACCTTGATTCTGATAAAACACCTGGCGACGCATAGCGGGTTTTTTAAAAGCCGAGAAATGCGCCGTATTTGATAGCTTGCTGCGAGCCCTCACACCCAGCACATCTACTACGTGCTGGGTGCCTGCCCGGAGTTTGCAACATCCCCCAAGAACAAGAGGAGAGGAGAGTCCTGGCCTGCAGCCCTGCCAGTGTAGCAGAAATGATGAGGATGATGATGCAGCAGCAGCCGTTCTTCTCTGCATGAGTAGCTTAATGTTCGTGTGTAATTTACGTTGAGTAGGCTAACCACGTTATTACATTAATGCATGTAAGGTGAACTAGCAAACACCGTCGTCGTTACATGCGGCTGTCTTCTTGTTTGATAGAGTGATACCATATATGAGGTATGTTGTATCTACAGAAAAGGCTAACTTGATTATCATTTTGCAGAAAAAAAGAGACTGCTAAAAATAAAAACACAAGAGGTTTTTGGACAAAGTTTGTGTTCTCTATTCTTTAAGCACCGGTTCGAGCACCGGCACCGTTTTGGCACCGGTATCGGATAAAACCTAAACGATACCCATCCCTAGCCATGACAGGCTGACATCATTATATTGTAACAAGAACGGGCTGACGTAAGCATGTTGTAATAAAAACTTAAGGGAATATCATAGTTTTAATATAGCCCTGTCACTTCAGGGGCAGTTGCACTCTGTGAATGCTCGTGTAGTTCATGGATTTTCGTTTCTTTGACATAATATGAACAGAGTGTTAAGGGTGGGCGGTAGAATCACCATGGTAACAGTGTTATTAACATAGAACCTTTGTGAGACAAAGTGTTGTACCACTTCCACACATATCAGTCTGCACACAGACATATACCATGTACAGGCTGATTTATTGAGTTTATCTGTTGATATTTTCTCATAAATGTCCTCTAATCTGGCCCAGAAGAAAGTCCAATCACCTTTTTTCACATCTGTGTTTCACCAGGATTTATTTATACTGTTTTTTGGGACCATAGGCCCATATTCAGCTATTCCATTGTTCTGTTTCCCCTCACAGGTTGACTCCCGGTCCAAAAGAGGGTGTATTCTGCACATAGGTCAGTAAAATAAGTTCAAACATAAATTTCAACACTACAAAGGTCAAGAAAGCAAAATTCAGGGTCTTTTGCTCAAAATATATATGACCTTATTTAATAAAAGTCTGCACTCAACCTGATGTTGTATGCCAGACAGAAACACTTTGTGTCAGGTGATATGTTGCCAGCATTGTTTTTATTCAGGTGCAGTTTGTACTAAAATATCATTTTTTGATATTCTGTTGCACAATTTTTTTTTATCTTGTCCTTTGTTTTATCCAATTTTTATGCATTTTCTTTTTACTTTTGGAAGCTTTCCACATGTCACTTGGCAAAAACTAAAATACCAAAAACTATTCCCATATGAAAGGCAACAAATCACGCTGTCGGTGATGGGACTGAACCATTCTGAAGTTGTAATATTATGTTATGTTATTTTTACTTATATTATTTCTGTTATTTTATGTTAATATTTTATTACAGGCATTAAACACATAACTGACTCACTTACAATGCATTTGTATTGGGATAAACATTGTACTTTTTATATATCCTTTTCAGAGGGATTTCCCAGCTCGTGTTGGCCATCATCACCACTTTGAACTGGCTTGCAATGTAAGAGCAGGCACATGCTGAAAGACAAACAGCAGCATACTCTGCTTCTTACTTCCACTCCATTGAGCTGTAATCTTTTAGCTTTTTCCTTTGGCTGTGTGTCTAAAGCTGTATCCGTTGTAGCTGGATAACAATGCAAAGACAAATATATCCTTGCTTTGCTGACATCCTTTCTGTCTCTGTCATCTCAGCCACGCTTAATAAGCTGTTTATGCTTCTGTTTCTTTGTGATCAGTATTCTTTGACAGGGTCGAGCCTTTGTAGTCAGATAATGTGAGCTTCTCTAACATGTTGGCCTTCTGACGACATAAAAGGGCTAAGTTGATCCACGTGTGAAAGGCTTTCTGTGTGGCTCAGTCTGGGAAAGCCTTTGCTAATAATCACATTGAGAAAATATGCAATGCTAGCAGATTAAAAAATAGGAGAAAGGGTACAACAGACCTATTTTAATTCCTGACCCCCTTGTTTGAGTTTGTGTTTCCGAATTAGCTTTTCAAAGAAAGAAAGAAAGGCTCCAAAATGCACGTCATTAAAGATAATGGGCATTTTACTTAAAAAAATAGTCTCTCTCTCACTACTTTGGTTTTAATGAAAGGCTGTTGATACTTTTGTCTATTTTATAACCTATAGCATGTTAGCTTCTCTTATTTGGCTCCCTGTTAAATCCAAAATCAATTTTAAATTCCTTCTCCTCACATACAAGGTCTTGAATAATCTTATCTTAAAGACCTCATAGTACCATATGACCCCAATAGAGCACTTTCCTCCCAGACTGCAAGCTTACTTGTGATTTTTAGGGTATTTAAATGTAGAATGGGAGGCAGAGCCTTCAGCTTTCAGGTTCCTCTCCCATGGAACAAGCCCCCAGTTTGGATTAGGGCGACAGATAGCTTCTCTACTTTGAAGATTAGGCTTTAAATGTTCCTTTTTGATAATGCATATAGTTGGGGTTTTCCCTTCCCACTGTTGCCAAATGCTTACTAATATGGGGCTGTTTAAGTATAGGGGCTTTCTCTGGGTTATGGTAGGGTCTGTATCTTACAATGTAAAGTGCCTTAGGCAACTGTTGTTGTGATTTGGTGCTGTATAAATAAAGCTTAAGTGAACTGTATTATTTATTTATCACATTTAAGAACATTGTCTGTCTAAAATTACATGAACTGGTAATTTAATATATCTTTTTTCTTCTTCTAGGCGCCGTAAGCCTCTGTGGTGACTTTGACATCACAGTATAATTTTACCAATCCTCCTGCATACTAATACAGTGCTAATACAGTGACAGACTTGCATCATCAAAAAAGTACATTTCATTTTTTCATATAAATTTGCAGTCTTACATCAGTCACAAATACTGGCTATGCTTTTAATACGATTTCTGTCACATCTCTAGTGAGGTGTGGTGCTGAATGTATGAATGCTGAGACATCAGCTGTCAGTCATCATGTATAAATCCATCTCTTTGATATGGAAATACCTTAGAGAACTTGATAAATTTGCAAAGAGAATGAAAACCGGTAGACTGTGGTTGTGATATGATACGTGAGTTATTTTGATTCTTATAAGCATCATCTGTTTAGCCCTGCACCAGACTGGTGACTTGTGAGATGGGCTTCAGCCCTCACCAACCCCCACATGTTAATAATAACGCAACATCTCTTTATCCCTAAATGTTATTTGCGTGCACATTTCTGGCACAGGTCAGACACACTCCTGAAGAACATCCTGGAATTTAATTATCTGTATTTCATTGTAACAGCAGAATTCCTCATTAACAACAACACCAAATAACATGCTAAACCACAATGGGCTGATTTTAATGGCATTGTGGCTCTATTTAGCATTTGTGTAACACATTTGTGTTGTTATATGTATATAAAATGTAAATGATGAATTTTAATTTAACTTGTGTCACACCATGAAGCACAAATAAAACGGGGAACATGAAAGCAGGAGAAATTCCATCTACATTGCAGTGACCCCATTAACCTGGACTAATGACATGAATCATGGGGGGATTCATTAAGTTAATATCATTCACAGCAATAGAGAAATGCTTCACAGTGAATGGTATCAGCAATCATATGCAATAAATGAGGGCATGACCAACATGCTGAACATGTAATATAATGATTTAGAAAATGATGTACAAAGGCAGATGATTTCAAAAGCTTTAAAATGCGCCCTTTAATTATTGCAGTTTATCAATTAGTATCAACAAGTTATCTTTGCCTATCGCTCCAGTTTGTAAAAGCAATTATTGCCTTTATGTGTAAACATGTTAGTATCACAGGATTATATGTTGATTCTATTCACAGCTACTTACCATTAACACAACAGTTTAATTTTCAACACTACAAACAACCAAAGCTTTTAACCCTTCTGTGACCAGAGCAATAGGAACACATCTCTAAGAAAAGTAACCGAATCAGAGTCGGTTTAAACTGCAGAGAAGCTCAACGGTGAAAGTCAAAAAAATCGGCTCTCGTATTTTCGGTTCACGATCCTCTATCTTATGAAGGCAGGGAAGGGGCCAGTGGTGTTATGAAATTTGGTTGTCCAATCTAGGATCAGTAAAAGAATTTACCAGTGGGCTGCTGTCAGTACTTCTAGGGCTGG
Organism: Neolamprologus brichardi; assembly: GCF_056152115.1. NCBI lineage: Eukaryota > Metazoa > Chordata > Actinopteri > Cichliformes > Cichlidae > Neolamprologus > Neolamprologus brichardi. Next base: position 4,628,999 of record NC_142122.1, read on the forward strand.
TGCATATATATATATATATATATCCCAATTGTGCGTTGCCCAGTATGTTAGATTACACAACTTGATTTCTTTCTGTTAGTCTAGGAATGTTGTTGGTGTATGACCTAACTGTGTCCCACTGTGCAAACTAGCCAAACGTCTCAACTCTGGTCTCATTTGTCCAAAGAACATTGTTGTAGAAAACTTGTGACTTGTTCAGAAGCAACGTTGCAAACCCAAACCCTGCTATGTCATCATTTTTGGAACAAAGAGCTTATTTCCTTTCCAAACAAGCCAGTATTTTTTTAAATTTAATGTGCTAATTGAGGGCTGTAGAGTCAGAAATGTAGCTCTTGGGATTTCTGCTGTTTCTCTGAGCGTTGCACTGCAATGACCTTGGGGTAAAGTTGCTTGAATGTTCAGTCTTGGGAAGATTATGATATTGTGATAACACCTTTTTGAGCGCCCCAACCAACAAACTGTTAAATGTTTGCTTTTATAAGGTGGAGAAACTTGCTAATGTTCAGTTAATCAGGTGTATTTACTCAGCAGCCATCTCAAAGACAGGAATGGGATTAAAACTATTAAAACACACGCGCTACTGGTAATCACACCAGATACCCACCTTGCGTATTAAGTCTAGCCACTGATGTCAAAACACAAAACTGACTTATGCCCTTGTGTGGCGACCTTGAATCAGTCCAGTCTTCATTGTCAGCTCAGTCTTCTGCCAGGACTGGCTCATTATATCTATACTACTCGTTATTGGTACTGCATTGGGTCAGCTGACATAGTAGCATTCTGTCAATTCCATGTTCTTAGTCCTTGTTATATATAACTTGTTCCCACATCCCACTTCTCATAAGTATGTTCTGGCTCATCTTGTAAAGTTGATCACTTTGTTAATGTGTGTTGTTTCCACCCTGTTTTCTTTAAATAATAATAATAATCATTATTGTAAATGTTCTGAAGGCATTAATCTGATCTGAAAATGTCAGGTGAGCCTTACAAGAAATAATATCACACTGGCTAGTTTTCAGTTTCAAGTCCTTTTTATTTCTGTTTTTGTTGTTACCTTAATTATAACCACTACTCTTTACATTATTATTTTCCAGGAAAATATGTGACCGCATTATATGAAGTCCTTTAGCCTGATTGTTCACTGTTATCTGCTCTACTGAAGAACTTGCATCTGTAATTGCTGTGTGTTTGTGTATGTCGGTGTAAATGCCAACTGCATCATTCAGACTGAAGGCCAGACGTTTTACGTTGACCTTTAGAACCTCATCAACCTCTCTGTCTAAATACACACACTCTCTGTCTGTCTTTTTCACATGTATACACACAGTCTGACTGTGAAGCATCTGGAAAGCTTCTGTTAAACTGAACTGTTTTCACCTCCATTTAACCTGGAGGTAAATATCACACAGTCCACTAGCAGCACTGGCAGCAATCTCTTGTCTTCTCTCGCTGTCTCAGGTGGGTTCATTTTTATTCAGTTCAGTTGCAAAAGCACTGAAATGTCATTCTTTGAGACAAAATACAGTTTTTATTATTATAGGAGACACGTCTACCTTAGTGGAGGTTCTCCAATTCCTTATTCCTGCCTTTTGTGTTGATAAATATGCTTCTGTCTAAACGGCTGACTGTAAAAATATTGGATCTATAAGGTTTAAATGGCTTAAGGGTTGTTAAAGATCTTGCATCACAGTGAACAGTAGCAGCCAGGCTGTAAAAACTACCTAAATAGAAGGAGAACTAGCACATCCTCTTGACTGAGGGCAGGGTGTGGTTCATGACGCGGCTGCAGGGGAGACTGGCCTACAGGAGCTCCACTGGCTCATCATGTCTTCCCTGTATTAAATGTGCAGGGACCTGAAGTTGTTGTTTTGGTTTCAATTCAATTTGAGATTCAAAACGTTGAACTGTCTGAACTAAATCATGACGTTAAGATTTAACCAGCCATCAGTGATACATTTTACACAGATAAAAAAAAATGTTAGGAGATGGCTCATCCTTCTCAGTGGCATCTAACTGTGAACGGGACAGTAAATATGTCGTCCACCTCTCATGTGTGTCAAACTGCAAACCCTGATCAAACATAATCAAGTCGTTGTGTCCTTGGGCAAGACACTTTACCCTACTGCCTACTGGTGTTGGCCAGAGGGGCCGATGGCGCGATATGGCAGCCTCGCTTCTGTCAGTCTGCCACAGGGCAGCTGTGGCTACAACCGTAGCTTGCCTCCACCAGTGTGTGAATGCGAGAGTGAATGAATAATGGCATTGTAAAGCGCTTTGGGTGCCTTGAAAAGCGCTATATAAATCCAATCCATTATTATTATCATTATTATTATTATTATTATTATTATAATGAAAACTTCTAACTGTTACAGAAAACCTTTCTGCATTCAGGAGTAATTCCTCAAGAATTGGAGAAACACATGGATGCACATATTAACAACGGGCATGGTCATCCATATCTGTTCATACATCCATAAAGTTTCTTTTATCCCCTCCTTCACCTACCCTCTGGACAAGGAAGCATAGTCTGCACTGCCAACAACCAGCTAGGCTCACTTTGAGGCTTGTTGTGGAGGAAAAACAAAAGATGTGTCATCATACTTACTAATGTCCCGCTGACACTTTAAGCTGATTAAAAACAGTGAGGCCTCACCTCACAATCACATTACCCTTTGGGATCACAATTGACCCTCACTCTGCTGTAACCTTTGTGTCATGTAGTAGTGAGGACCTGTTAAACATTCTCACAGTGGATTATGTCAAGGGACTTTGGACACATGTGTCCTAACTTGATGATCAAAACCTGAAATTGGTCCTCACTTTGTTAGCTATACAAGCTGTATACACTCACACAGAGAAGGAGAGGAATAATGATTTATCTGTCATCTAGCAGCTGTTGAGCTGTGAAACTGATTTCAGGGTTTGCAGTTATTTAATAAAGATCATATCCTACATAAAAAAATAATAGTCTTATATTAGCATTTTTACTAATAACAGATCCCAATGTCAAGAAAAGCTGACAATAATTCACTAAATGTAGTGGAGTCTTATGAATAAGATGATCCATGTCATGTCATGTCTTTAACTTTCAGCTGTTTGTTTTGTTGTTTGTTTGTTTGTTTCCAATTACAACTGTGCACTCAAGTCCATGTTTTTCTTTTTGTTGACTAAGAGTGTCTAAGAGACAGCTACAATAATGTTACTGAAAAAATGTTATCATAATCATAATATCAAAGGACTTTCAAAATGTCATTTGTTACCTCTTTTAGCTGTCCCATTGTGTTGTGATAGCAAAATACAAAAAGTCCAAACCATAACGTATTCTGACTGTTGTGAAAATGTAAACATGACTAACTACACTTTGGTGCTATTCACTCGTACTTCCTCTTTTGGGTGGTCACAGCAGATCATTTGGCTTCTTTAGCTTCCATCACTTTCTCTCACACCAACTCTCCGCATGTCCTCCTTCACTTTATCCATTATCTTCTCCTTATATTTAAACTCCCTACTCTAATCTCCACACTCCTACTTTGTCTTCACCCTACAGTAACATTTTTCCAGTAGCAGCTCGGCACATCAACAGCACTGGTGGCAGTCCTTTTTGGCCTGGGGTGCAGCTGCTCCCATTTGGAAATGTCACTCTTGATGATCTGCATATTTAATTTGGCCACGATTGTTAGGGTCATTGACCTTCCTGACACAATATTCTCCATTTATCTAGGCTTGGGACTGGCTTGTGATGGCTCTGTGGCTGCTTTTGTGCAAACCACCCCCAGTATCCTTTAATCTTTCCTGTCTCATGTACTGATATGAGCTGTCTGGTAATATATGCCTGCAGGCTGCAGGTTTCACAAGCATACGGTACAATCTGTCAAAGTATGGTTACACTGCGTGTGTTACGTTGGAGTAAACATCAGTACTGGGAGCTTCTTAAAGCATTTCCTTACTTGTCCAAGTTAAACAGCAGAGGAAATCAGAGATCATCTCTGGGCTTTATAACAATGCGCCAGGCTTGTTTTGACACCAAAAGGAATGTAGAATCAATGGCACAGTTACACTTCACATTTTCATGACATGCTATTGAGCAACATATATCACAATCATTCTTTCTATATTTATTAAACTACTCAGACTTCACTAAACCAGGTTTTTGTGGTACTTGATGTGGTGTGCAGCAAAATGAATAGTTTTGTATTCGTATTACATTCACTTTAATTTATTCCTCTTGTGTGAGCAGCAGCATTTTAATCAGCAGTACCACCATTATTGCCATTATCTAGACAATTTTGAAACTAAAGAATAAAATAATAAATCCAATAAAAAGCTCATAAATAGGACAATGTTTCATCAAATGAGGGGTTTAATTTGTGTCAGCTTGGTGAGAGAAACATTTCTGGGAACCTCTTCTTTAATTGAATTTGGTCATGTCGTGGAATTTTAAATGCTGAACAAAAGTCTCTTCATTTGCCTTGAAAAGTTCTAAAAATAAATCATTTTTCTTCTTACTGTAGTCCTCCACTTCCTCTCATGACCTCCATTTCAGTTTATCCATAACCTGCTTTATTAAAAAGCAGCAAAATAAACCCCTAGTGTTAGATCTGTCTTACAAACACACACACACACACACACACACACACACACACACATGAAGAGAGACAGACAAACGCCCCTGAGAGGTATTTCTAGGATTGTTATACATTGATCAGTGATATTGAAAATGGAGATTCATGGCAAGGTTTATCAGAGGTTTAACAAGTTGAGCACACACACACACACACACACACACACACACACACACACACACACACTTATAGCTTCCTCCACAACTCTCTCGCTTGTTCTTTTTAATATTTAACTGCTGTCGGAACATTGTCTTCTTCCACTTGTTTTTTCTTCTTTAACAGATTTAAACTTATTCTTTTCAGACTTTTAAGACCCTTGAGAGATGGCAATTTCTCTGAAGTTTGTATGATGCTGAAGGGATTCATTTTTGGCTGTGTTTGATTCATCAGGACTTTTCGGAGGCCTCATTGTCTCAAGTGGAAAAATGGGAAAAATATTGAATTACTGCACAGAATTTTTTCAGCTACTGTTAGATTTGAAGCAGTGAAGAAATAATGGTGTTAAACAATACAATTGGAATGGCTACATCAGTTGAGTATCTTCTAACATCTGTTAGCTGTATTTTCTTGTTAATTATTCAAGAAGATTGATGATGACTTGAACATGAATCTAGCCCAGGAGTTTAAAAACATGTTGAATGAATTTGAATGTGTCTGCTGCATTATAGGTTTTATACATATGTCACTGACCACATGACATTAAGGTAGCTGCCATTTTGGACATTTGACAATCATGGTGACAATTTAGGATCATGTGAAAAAGGTCTCAGTCACACAGGAGACTGGTCTGCAAAATGAGTATTCCCCATCTAGTTGCGATTGGTTGCTAGAGGTTGACGGCAGTTGCAAGAAAAATGATTGCTAAAGTCACAGTCATGCAGGTCTACAGACTGAGCAGTGACCCAATGGGAACCACCTGTCACTACAGAAAAAATATGTATTTTCCCAAAGGGTTGGAAAAAATTCCTTGTGATTGCTTTGGTCACTAGCATATTGCTGTGGTTATAGTTTAAATGGTTGAGAGACTTTTCTACAAACACTGTCCAGCTACTCACTGAGCTACAGTGAAAGGTTCACCTTCAAAGTAAAAGCTGCACCTTTTGAAATATGATGGCTGCTGTGCCGAGGCACAACTTTTTACTTTAAAGGCAAGCCTTCTCCATTTCTGCATGGTTTGCATCACAGTTTTTCAAGTTTTACTAGTGCTGGAATTAACAGACAAACATGAAAAACTACTAACAACTGTGGCAATCTGGTAGCCATCATATGGTAGACAATTCTTGAGCATATCCCTACCAGTCTAAAGTTTGCACACACCTTCTCATTTAATGTTTTCTTCTTTATTTTTACTACTTTCTCCATTGTAAATACTTACTAAAGACATCAAATATATGAACCAAGATATATGGAATTATGTAGCAAAGAAAGAAAACTCTAAATATGTCCTATATTTTAGATTTCTCAAAGTAGCTACCCTTTGCTTTGTTGACAGCGCTGCAAACCCTCGGCCTTCTCTCAAAAAGCTTCATCATGTATTCAATTCAATTAAATGTTATTTATATAGCGCCAAATCATAATAAAAGTCACCTCAAGGCGCTTTATATTGTACAGTAGATACAGAGAAAAACCCAACAATCATATGACCCCCTCTGAGCACTTTGGTGACAGTGGGAAGGAAAAACTCCCTTTTAACAGGACAAAACCTCCAGCAGAACCAGGCTCAGGGAGGGGCGGGGCCATATGCTGCGATTGGTTGGGGTGAGGGAAGGAAGACAGGATAAAGACATGCTGTGAAAGAGAGACAGAGATTAATAACAGATTTGATTCAATGGAGTCCATGTAGTCGCTTGAAATTATTTTCACTTCAAAGGTGTGTCTTGTGAGCGTTCTTTTTTAATGGGTTTGGGACCATCAGCTGTGTCTGTGAAGGTTCTCAGTCATCCAGGTCATCGTAGTCAAAGGAGCTTGCAAAGAAAAGCGTCTGGACTTCTTTAAGTTACTTGAAGACGTTTCACCTCTCATCCGAGAGGCTTCTTCAGTTCTAAGGTCAAATGGTGGAGAGTCCCAGATATAAACCTGGTGGGAGTGTTGGTTTTCTCCAAGCATGACATCCCGGTGTACTTCAGACCCAGCAACACACTCAGACAAAAACTGGTTCACCCGAAAGACAAAACGCCAAAACACAGACTTAACAATGTGGTGTATGCGGTACAGTGCAGCGAGGAATGCCCAGACCTCTACATTGGAGAGACCAAACAGCCACTTCACAAGCGTATGGCACAACACAGAAGAGCCACCTCCACAGGACAAGACTCAGCTGTCCATCTGCATCTTAAGAATAAAGGACACTCTTTCGAGGATGCCAATGTTCACATTTTGGACAGAGAGGACAGATGGTTTGAAAGAGGAGTGAAAGAAGCCATCTATGTCCACTGTGAGCGACCATCTTTGAACAGAGGCGGTGACTTACGACACCAACTCTCTGCCATCTATAATCCAGTTTTGAGATCCCTTCCCAGACGCCTTAACGCCCACTCACATCCTGGGCCATCTGACCTCAGGAATTCGCATGATAAGGTGGGGCCAGGTTTCACAATGAACTCACCCGAAACTCTGGCTGATTGGGACCCACACCCAGTTCCACACCTTGGCTCAGGCGATTAGAGGATCATCAGGGGGTCCTTTTGTCCCTCTGTGGGGGGATACTCCCACCAGGTTTATATCTGGGACTCTCCACCATTTGACCTTAGAACTGAAGAAGCCTCTCGGATGAGAGGTGAAACGTCTTCAAGTAACTTAAAGAAGTCCAGATGCTTTTCTTTGCAAGCTCCTTTGACAACCATCAGCTGTGTTGTGCAGAATTAAGGTTGGTACACAAATTTTAGAATTCACATTATGCCCAGAACTAATCAGCCAAGGAAAGAGAAAAGACAGCCCATGATTAAGAAAATCGCTAAAACTTTGAATGTTTCCTCAAGTGGAGTTGCAAAAACCATCAAACGCTACAACAACACTGGCTCACACGAGGACCGCCCAAGAAAGGAAGACCAATTGTCACCTTTGCTATTGAAGATAAATTCATCCGAGTCACCAGCCTCACAAATCTCATGTTTACAGCACCTCAGATCAGAGCCCAGATAAATGCCACATAGAGTTCTAGTAGCAGACATATCTCTACATCAACTGTTCAGAGGAGTCTGTGGGAATCAGTCATGGCTTCTTAGCAGCTATTTGACCAGGAAAAGCAAAAAGCAGAAGAGATTTGTTTGGGCTAAAAATTACAAGGAATGGACATTAGACCAGTGGGAATCTGTGCTTTGGTCCGACGAGTCAAAATTTAAGGTCTTTGGTTCCACCCACCGTGTCCTTGTGCGACGCAAAAAAAAGGTGAACGGGTCTCTGCATGCATTGTTCCCATCGAGAAGCATGGAGGAGGAGGTGTGATGGTATGGGGATGCTTTGCTGGTGACACTGTTGGAGATTTATTTAAATTGAAGGCACACTGAACCAGCATGGCTACCACAGCATCCTGCATCGACATGCCATCCCATCAGGTTTGTGTTTAGTTGGACCATCATTTATTTTTCAACAGGACCATGACCCCAAACACACCTCCATGCTGTGTAAGGGCTACTTAAACAAGAAGGAGAGTGATGGAGTGCTGCGCCAGATGAACTGGCCTCCACAGTCACCCAATGGAGATGGTTTGGGATGAGATGATGGGATGAGAAACACCTATTTTCACTTGCTGCACAGCCTCTGGCCTGAGGGGAGAGGGAAAAACAGTCCACGTAGAGGGTGACTGGAGTCTCTTGTGATGCAGGTTGCTCTATGCTTGTATCAGCTGGTGTAAATATCAGAGAGAGGTGGGTGAGCTTTGTCGGAAGGTCCTCTGTGCAAACTTAACCACCTGCACTACCACACAATGATGCAGACAGTGAGTGTACTCTTCAATCATATATAAATACAAATATATTAATAAAATGTAATTGATTTACAGTTACATATAAGCAGTGTCCAGAGATGTGGGCTCACAATGCAGCCCTGGTGTTAGCCAGTTTTGAGGACAATGGACGAGAATGTGATGTTAGTCAGTAAGTCCAAAATTCAGTTGAGTAATGGGGCCATTCCAAGTCCTGACAGTTTTTTCACCAGTGTGTGGGAGAGGTTAAAAGTGGAATTAAAATCCAAAAAGAGAGGCCTCACATAAGAGTACTTGTTCTTTAGATGTGTGAGAGACTGATGGATCACAACAGGGATGGCATCCAGCGTGGAACATCTACAGGCATACTGGTGAGAGTCAGCTGTTATGTCAATGGACTTCTTTATGTGTGTCATTACCTGCCTCTTGAAGTACTTTATCATTGCTGGAGTAAATGTGACTGGATGATACTCACCGACACAGGATACTGTCAAGGCCTTTGACACAGAGACAATAGTGGACACCTTGAGACACGTTGGAACAGTAGTCTTAGACAGTGAGGTGTCATATGTGTTATGACCACTGATAGCTGGTATGTGTAGTTCTTAAGGACCAGGTGGGATTGGATTTATAAATCTTACTGGAACTGGCAAACACACACGTGCCCTTGTTTGATAAACTAATCCAGTAAAAAACATGAAAAACAAGGATTCACTTATAACACTCTCAACTACAGTTTATTAGATACATCTGTTCAACTGAATCTTAACACATATACCTAATCAACCAATCACATGGCAAAAACTTTTAGGCATTTAGGCATGTAGACATGATCAAGATGACTGAGTATCAGAATGCAGAAGAAAGGTGATTTAAATGATTCTGTGGCATGGTTGTTGGTGCCAGCTGGGCAGCTCTGAGGTTTTTTAGACACTTTTCATCCACTGGGATCTTTCAGGACAACCATCTCTTGGGTTGGGAGAATTTTCTGTTATTCAAACCAGACTGCTTTAAGCTGCTATGAAGGCAACAGTAACTCAAATAACCATGCTATAACTGCTATTTGTTCAAAATAAAGGTTTGAGCGATTGACTAACTGATTGACTGAACCTATTTTTGAAAGCTAAAAAAGGGTCCTACTTGTTGCTGTCAAAGTGTACCTAATAAAAAGCCTTTTTTTTTTTTTTTTTTTTTTTTACATGGTATGCAATTGTGTTTTACCAATATTATGGATTTTAGATCCACGTCCATTTGTCTGGATTTTTTTTTTAATTGCTGAGTGAAAAGTTTCTTTCATAAAGTTTTAAAAGCATTCCAAAGGTGTACAGTTATAGGTTTGCTGTGGTTTGTTTCCTCAGCTTCTAACAAAGAAAGTACAAAAAAATACCCTGAAAATGCATTCAATGTTTCGCTTTACCTCAAGTTACAGCAAAATATTGAAATGATGACTCTTTTCTTTTATTTACAGAAGCAGTGATTCTGACATTGATACTGCATTAATGGCAGTATAACTTTCCAAACTTTCTAAACTTTGGAAAGTGGAATTAAATTCCTAATCATTGCTTATCAGTGTGCTCCTAGCAACTCGCAAGAATTTATTGAATATGATATTGTATATTGCAAGTGTATGCCACACTAATAAACAAGTGCTTCCATAAGGCCTTCCTACTTGGTGTCTTCTTCTTCTCTCATGGCTTTTTGCCTGCATTACATATCCCCCACCCCCTTTCTTTAGTCTTTCTTTGGTTTGTGACTGTAATGCCAATTCTATTGTGCCTTTCCCAAATCTCCATGCATTCCTTCTGTACTATGAAAACAGACAACAGTTGTAAATTTGCTCCCACTGGGCCCCCTTCTCCCCACCTTAACTACTTTCTTACATTCTATTCTACAATTCCCTACCTTCTTCCCACTCTCACTTCTTATCTCTACTCTCCACATAGCTCCCTCTTGCCTCCTTTCCACATCTCGCTTTCTCTTTCATTTTCTCTTCACCCACACCTAATACAAACTGAGGGTGTAGGAAGGTGTCGATATTGTTCTGTCATTTTTCCGGGACACTCAAAATTCATTTTGGTCAGACATATGCAATTAGGCAAGTTTGTGTATTACTAATGCCTTTTCTGTGCAGAAATATAGAGCTATCTTAATTAAGCCTGCTCTCATCTCTATAAAAGCCCAAATAAATTATGTCAAGAATGGAGGACACGGGGAAAAGAGACACAGAATGGGTGAACAGATGATTCTTTTGAGGTAAAAGGGGGACTGAGCACAATCTGTGCTGTGCCTGATGCAGCAGGTCATGAGGTGTTGTAAATATTACTTTAGATTCAAAATCTGCAAGCAGTGGAACTAATGGGGGAATTTTCATGGGAATAGGCTGTTTTAAATTTGATGCTTGTCGCTTCCATGGTTCTCTTTCTCTTCTGTTGCTTGGCCAATCTCTGTACTTGTAACTAAGTAAAGTTACTAGTCTCTAAAATATATATTTTAAGCTCTTCATTTCTTATATTTGGGGATTAGACAATTTCCATTGTTATCCCCAACAATGGAAATTGAAATTATATGAAATTTTGTGCAGTCCTGTTTACCTGTTAAGCTAGCAGGTTTCTTCAAGTGTCTTTATAGTCCACGGTTATCCACGGTTACTCGGCAACAGCACACAGTGGCCACTCCGGACCAGAATATTGCTGTGTTTGTGTTTTTGTGCTTTCTACCACCTTAGCTACTTATCTGCAGAATCTCATACAGACTGGAACGGCAGTCTGGCGAGGAAGGGGAGCGGCTAGCAGGTCCAGCGGGCACGTGGTGTGGAGGTTAGCTGGATAACTTGAGGCCAGTAAGATAAATCAAACAACAGACCTTTATTTGACCTTAGCAACATAAGACCATACAAGCCAGGTCTCAACACCTCTACTCCGTCCATACATACATGTGCTGGGATGGGTAGGCACCGGTTCCAGCGCATTACAATGGTGAGGTCTCTCTTGGAAAAGACACACGAGCAGCATGTAATGGCTACCACTATACTCACACACCCACTAGGAGACTCCCCCAACTACTACAATAGTAGGTCAACTCCCCCTAGTGGTGCTATAACACAATAAGGGTTGTTATATCACACACGCGCACACACGCACACAAAGTGACTTTGCACAATACTCAGTCTTTTGCACATTTTACTTTCTTGTGTCTGTATTGTGTTGCACTGTCTTTATTTTGTTTTTGTTTGTTTCTTTAATTTTTGCACATTGCACTTTATGTAGTTCTGTGTGGCAATTAAGCCATTTGATTCATGTTACAGCAGCTCATGAGTGAATGAACATGGTGCAAAATGTACTTTCAGAAGTACATTTTTCTAAACGCTTAAATTTACTTTAGTAAGGTTAGGCGTTGCCACTTCAGCATGCAGTTACGTTCTATGCTCTTGCTATTGACCTACTAATTCTATTCAGGTGTGTTGCAACAGGGACACATGGAAACATTTCAGGCCACCGCCCTCGAGGACTGGAGTTTAAGACCCCTGATCTACAGTTTATGTGACTGTGACAGCTAACATTTACTTCCAGGTTTCCGTCAGTGTATTACTGGCCTAAGCACCAGGGAAAGTTATTATTGATTTTTGTTAATAATAATAATAATAATAATAATAATAATAATAATAATAATAATAATATTATAAGTTAATAAATTAGTTTTTATTTGAGTTTTTATTGCTTGAACATATTTAGTTGTGGTTTATTTTCCTTTGGTTTCACTGGTATTTTTTAATTTTTTTTAAATATTAGAGGATGAAGAAGATTTGTCACAGGAAAGATTTAGAAAAAGTCAGAATATGGTTGCAATAAAAACACACCACTTTGTGAAGACAAAAGACTCACAGTTATATAAATAACACAAATCTAAAGCATGTCCATCACACCCTCGTCATTCAGGTACAAGCTACAAGTGATTAGTTCTGGTGACTCAGACTCAGACAGAAAATTGCTAAAAATATGTTGACAAAAAACAACAAGAATAAAATACACACTATATTAATCCATATATTGATGTATTTTACCTTTATTGAATACTTTTTATTAATTGTTGTACCTTTAGTAAAAAAAAAAAGAACCATTTGTACATTCCACTGCAAAAGTGATCCAATTACATTTGACTGTAAAAAGAGATGAAAAGACGATGGCCAATGGAGCAGAACATATCGAATAATGACCCAAACTTAACAAAATGTACAAATAGACACCCACACAGGACATTTCATAGAAACCTTTGTATTCCTTTTAATTTCCCACCTTTTTGTCTCAGTACTTCTTGTCTCTTTGCCCTTCTTTTCAGAAGCACCACTGTCTCTGTAATTGGCTGTCACTGTCAAATCACATCAGTGTAGTAGATAGCTGTGAATGTGTGTCCATGTGTTCATAGTAGGTGTTGCTGTGCTTGAATCCTTAACTACAGATAACCCACTAACAGTACAATACCAACAGTAACTGGGTTTATTTAAATTATTGCAAAGTAAATCTTTTTTCTTTTACTGAAAGCAGTTCTTGCAGAAACGTCTGTCTGGAAAGAATGCCCTTTTGAAAAGCTGACACTAAAATATGACACAGCTAATGAGTCTTGACAATGACACCATTGCATCTAAGTTGTCAAAAGACAACAAAGTGAACTTTTAATCACATACCGATCTGTCATTTCAAATGTGATATTTCAGACAATACAGCTGACAGCACATTTGTTTCTCCTCTGTTTATTATTTGAAGAACTAATAGATTATATTATGGTTAAATTTGAGAGCTGCCATGCTCATGACGTTTGTTGCTGGTTCCAATTAAAGCTGCCAGGCTGTCGTTGAATAGATACTAAATTTTCAGTTTAACAAGCAAGATTGGCAGGTGTTGGACAGGTCTATGTAAATTGCTTCCAAACGTTTTGCACATTACAGTTTTAGGGGGTGGAAATACTGTTGGTCCACTACACTTGAACAAGAGTACTACAGATAAACACTGCATGCATTTGCATGAAAATCATGGTTCCCTGAGAGTAAATTTTGCTAGTAGTAGTAAATCTTTGAAATTGTCTCTAGTGTCATAATTGATTAGGGGAATATTTTGACAACTCTTAGATGAGTTCAATTTAATTATATTTAATTCAGTTTTATTTATATAGCGCCAAATCACAACAACAGTCACCTCAAGGTGCTTTATATTGCACAGTAGATTGTACAATAGTAGATACAGAGAAAAACCCATCAATCATATGACCCCCTATGAGCAAGCACTTCGGCAACAGTGGGAAGGAAAAACTCTCTTTTAACAGGAAGAAACCTCCGGCAGAACCAGGCTCAAGGAGGGGCGGGGCCAATGAAGGGAGGCCAATACTGGAGAAATATGCTGTCTCTTTCGAGTCCCTGTCAGGACTCTTGCTGCAGCATTTTGGATTAACTGAAGGCTTTTCAGGGAGTTTTTAGGACTTCCTGGTAATAATGAATTGCAGTCGTCCAGCCCGGAAGTAATAAATGCATGAACTAGTTTTTCAGCATCACTCTGAGACAGGATATTTCTAACTTTAGAGATGTTGCACAAATCTTGCACAGTTGCACAGTCTTACATATTTATTTAATATGTGCATTGAAAGACATATCCTGGTCAAAAATGACTCCAAGGTTCTTCACAGTGTTATTGGAGGCCAAGGGATAATGCCATCCAGAGTACGAATCTACCATATTTCTAAGACTTTCAGGGCCGAGTACAATAACTTCATTTTTATCTGAATTAAGAAGCAGAAAGTTGGCGACCATCCAGGTCTTTATGTCTTTAAGACATTCCTGCAGTTTAACTAATTGGTGTGTGTTACCTGGCTTCATGGACAGATAGAGTTGGGTGTCAAAACTTTGCAATCCACTTCACCTCTGTAACTCCAGCACAGTCAGTTGCTAGAAGAATAAGGTTCAATTCAAATGTTCTTGACAGCTTTTTTTCCTGGATCCAGGATTCTGTCACCCTCCAGTGTCACCTTTCCCTCTTTCCTTTAAATGAGTTATGGGGTAGAGACATGAAACATAATGGTGGCCTACAAATGGAGAAGAGGTAGAGCCTGTCTTACAGTTTGACCCAGTAGCAAAAAAATGCTTCAAGCCTTTATGGATGTCAAAAAAACCTTAGCTGCATGCCACACTGTCTCCTGCAGACCCGCAAAAGATAACTGCTGATACTAGAGGTATCTTCGACAGTGTCACAGAGAAGTTCTTACTGTAATGTTGACATTGTTCTCCCTCTGTAGCTCCATTTAAAGACATGGTGGGGTATTGTCGTCACCCTGCTGGTGTGGGCAGGTGTTGGACATGGACACCTAAGTTTGTGAACGCGATAACTCGAGAATGAGGTGATTCAAATTGATACCACAGGTGTATCTTCTAAAAATCTTGGATGAATTGAATTTTTCTGCATTCTTGTCGTAGAATTCACTACACTGAGAAGGTAGAGTAACAAAATAACATTAAAAACACTGAGCCATCAGTTTGGTTTTTCAGGTTTCCACCAAATATGACATTCATTCTTTCTTACAATCACAAATGACAAACTGCTGCTGAGACAGACATTGCATCTCAAGCACGGTGTTTGCACCACAGGTCCTTAGGTCTAAAGTGAATTTCATAAGAGGGTTAAACAGATTAGAGAGAAACCACAGAATTTGTAGATGACACCGCATGGTGTGTAAGTGGTCAGGACTTTTCAAAACCAGGTAAAAAAAAATGTCATGTCAGTGTTTGATAGGTATTGGAGAATATGGTTATGTCGATGCTGTGATTTGCTGTCGACTAATTTATTATAGACTGCCCAAATTATTAGATTATGTAACACAGAAAAACACATGTATCGTGACTGAACCTTGTCTGAAACTTGTATGCCTACAAGAACCCTAGATGGTTTAGGTAACATGTTACATTCAATACAGTTACAATGCAGATGTCTACATATTATGTCTGACCTGTAGCTGTGATTGAGGTTTTTTATTTTTTTCCCTTAAGTAAAGAGTTCTCATGCAGGTCAGAGGTCAATTAACTGTTAAAATTAGCTTTGTCCAAATGTATTTATTTCTTTGTTGGCAAACTTAGCAAACATTGGTTTTCCATTAGGACAACGACCCTTAGCACACAGCCAAGATAATAAAGAATTGCATTCAGGACAACTCTGTCCTCGAATGGCCCAGTCGGAGCCCAGACATGAACCTGAATGCACAAATGAGGCAAACCTTTTATAATAAAAATGAAAATTTGCACTCAGTCACATCTTGATTGTTTGATTTAATATCCACTATGGTGGTGTACACAGGCAAAATCACAACAAATTGTAGTAATTGTAATTGATAGTTATCTAGATGAGAAACATGTTACTAGATGTACATGGAAGTCTTGTTATAACTTGATAAAAAGCTTGTTGAAAATGCAATGAAATTAGCCTTTACCAAAGGGACTGCCTTGATACAAGAGGATAGAGAGAACCTCATGATTATGTTTAACTGTGCTGGTGTACAGTCTGATTTCATGTGAACATCACTGAAGGGCATCTTGATGTTCATGAACATTGGGGACGCTCAGTTTCTTCAGTTATAACCATTTTGGTCAAACAGGCTGTTGCACACAAGTGACTCATGAACTAGGAGCAAAATGCATCTGCAGAATAATTGGGAAAGGTGTCATGCCATTAAAACATTGCTAGCAGCCACAGCGTAAGCATCTGTTGCAAGAGTTGCAACACAGATGTTTTTAATGATTCACAGCTGCCTGCAACCAACTACTTTGCTGCATTGTTTCAGAATATAATTGCCGAGCATGACTGTAGAGGAATGACTTAAATGCTGAGTTATATCAGGGAAATTTAGATTCAATTTAATCTTTGAAAGCAAAACTGCAGAAGTGTGTATGTGAGAGAGAAGCTTCTATTTAAATATTGCACTATTGAATAATTATCAAAGGATGAGAAACATTCATGCTGAGCTGAGCTTTCTGCTGCTGATCAACCATCCTGAAGATGGAAAGAAATAGAGAAACCAGAAAACTGCAGAGGAGGAGATGAAGAGACATTGTTGGAGGGTGGCGGCGGTGGTGGTGGTGGTGTGGGGGGTGTAAACAGTAAACAGAATTGAAAAAAGATTGATAGCATGAAAATCTGTCAAGACAGAAAGACAGAAAGCAGAGTGGAAACGGAGCCGTAGTAATTAGAGTCATCTCCTCCCCTCAGCTCTTTGGTAAATAAACGAGCACCAATTAGCCACAAAGGCTTCCAGTTGCCTCACTGATGTGCCACTAATTAATTTAATCCTTTTTTACTCTTGTTGCTCTTCTTTCAGTCAGCCAGTAGGGCGCTAGATGATAAGCTGACATTTGAAGTTTTGAATTAAATGTCTTGACAACTGCAGTGTCATAAAATGTATTACAAGTAATTAAGTCTGCTCTCAAACTGAATTTTAATGCCCTTGGCGACCCTTGCAAACTTGTGTGTTTTACTAAAACCAAAGTGGCCTCATTAAGGTGCTTACATTAGACAGTATACAGGTTCTTCAGAAATTATGATTCATTAATATATTTAAAAAGCAGAAAACAAATGCAGGATTGAGTTATATAATCACTGTTCTCATGATGACAAGTTTACACTCAAATCGATCCATGAAAATTGGGCTGATATCACATTTTAGATCATCTTTCAGGCATGTCCAGATAACTTGTGGTGCTGCTTCTATTTTTAGATTCCTCCCTCCAAGTCCAGTCCTGACTGCTTGCACTGCACACTTCATCGATGAATCATCAATTTCTTTCAAGCTGACCTGTATTCCGTGCAAAGGATCATTGCTGGTGAGAGAGAGCTGGGCCCACAGCTACAACTGAGCAGTTTTCAAAAGGTTTCAGTTGAGAAGTGAACAATTTCCAAGCTTAAAGGCAGCACTTTGGCTGAGGGATGAGACCAGAAGCATGTTCAGCTATTTTTTTTCGAACATTTATTGGGTTGTGCAACGTTAACTTGTCCACCAGGGAGAATTCTTCTCTGACGTCCCGAGGCATTGAAGGGACAAGAGTCAAAAAGCATCTAAATTGCATTGTGAACTATCATGCTATCTTTTGTCGGCTCAGAGCACAGGAAAAAAAAAAAAAAAAAAAAAAAAAACATTTTCTTTTTTTGGCCTGGACCACTCAACTTTGTCTACTTCCCAAAACTGACAATATAAGACATCCACTGTATATCATGGAGACACCAGTCCAAAGTAATAGAACAGGACTTGAGGCTGACAGATCCCCAAACACTTCACTTTGTTTTTCTGCTCTTTCTCCGTACACTTGAGCATGTTTTCACCATCTTAAAAAGTCTCCCTCTTGCTCCCAAAAGTTAACAATTCTTCACAAGGATTTGTTTTTAACTTCTTGAAAACATCACGATTCTAAGACTTTTCTTAGAATTTCATCAGAAGCAAAACTTTGCACTTGGATGTTTTGTGAATATGGGCCCTAATGATTTCTCAAACAGCCGCTGGATCCCGTTATAAAGTATGCATGTGTGCTTTATTCAGAATGAGTGTCCTGAACAAACAAGTCAGATTGCGTTTTATAAAATTTTGTGGGATGTTTATTTTTATATTTACATAATACATGTCTGAGGGAACTTTCTGCCTTTACCAAATACAGTTACCCTTTCATCAAGTCTATGCTGAGAAGTTCAGAGACCGTTTGGGTCATTTATTAATAATCGGTTCCAGTTTTAGCTAATTTTAGTCTGGGATGTTACCATCTCCAGCTCACATTTCCTAAACTCAAGCTGCACTTGGGGAATAACACGGAAGTATCAAAACCAGATGGGCTATTAGATAACCGTTTAAAGTGGGGTTGTGGCAGATGTGACCCATTCTACATCAGCTCAGTATTCCTGATTGCTGAGCTCTGGAGCTAAAGGATGAACTCCTGCTGGTTTATTGAACTCAAAGCAGGATTTCAAAAGAGGGTAAAAAGGTAATCATTACAGGCAACGTGAGTTGTGACATGGAGTTAAAATATATTTTCAAGATTTTTAATGTAGAGATTTTTAGAACTATGAGTAATCTAGAACTAGGTGCATACACTGTGTAGCTCTATTACAGATATATCAGCAAACAAATCTTCTGCTGATGTTGCTTATAGCTGTATGCTTAATTGTAATATGAAGCTTTCAAGGAAAAATAAAATGATATCACACACGGGATGTGTCAATAACAAGAGTACTATAAGCATTCATTTAGGCACAGCTCTCACAAAGCTCTTGCCACAAAGTTCTGGAGTTTGATTGCATTGCCACTGCAACACTTTCTTCCTCAGACATCCTGTTGTAGATTCAATTATTTCCAAATGATCATGGTCCTGTTGCACGACCCAGTTTCATCCATACTTCAGCCTCTGCTTTGTTTCTACAATACTTTGGTATACAGAGGAGCCACATGGTCTGTTCTCGGACTGTACAATGCCCAGGTGCTGTTGCTACCAAAACCAGAAGTAAATGATATACTGCGTTTACATTTTGTTATATGTGGCACTATACATCCTCTTGGTTCCATATCTCTAAATCTGAAACCGTTCCAGAAAACTTGTGATTTTATCAAATGCTACTTTTTTATCAATTGCTTTTAGGTCTCGAGTGGGAAAAAAAAGAAAAATTGGTCCGGGCATTTTTTTTCCAAGGTACCAACCATGATTGGTCAAAAGACTTAAAGCAATGAAAAAGCCATACATGTAAAAAGTAAATATAGTAATTACTCACATTATTTTCTTTTTAAACGATGAATGACTAATATGCTACTGCTGGTACTGCTGTTGTGATTTGGCACTATATGAACTGAATTGTGAAAAAATAAATTACTAGTTGCTGCCACTTCTGATGGTGCAGCTGCAGCAGCAGCCCTGACAGCTGACAACTGATTATTTTTACAGATTTTGTTCTTTTTCTTGTTAGAGCACTTCAGCTCCACCTTTTTTATTTTATTTGTCTATCTTCATCAACATTTTTTTCCACAATATACTCTGTTCCACAAGTTGCATGAGTGCACAGGAAAGGTGCTGGTTAGAAGAGATTTGATTGGGCAATCTGGTGTCAGTGGTTGTAGGGCTGGTGCCCAGCAGCCCTTAAGCCCCAACGCCCCCTGATACGGGGGCAAAAGGCAGGAGATCAGTTAGGCTTGGGGCTTAAGAGGTTAAAGTCTGCCTGTAACCTGTATAATTATATTGACAAAGAAAAAAAATTATATTGACCCATTGGCCCAGAAGTGTGTCACCCCACTGGGCATATTCCCAGTACTCACCAGTCCAGCCCTGCATGCTGGCAAGCTTTTTTGTTTTTGAGAAGATGCTTTACCTGGCAACGCTTCAAAACAAGCTGTGATTTTCAGTCTTTTGCTAATTCTAGTATCATGAAGTTTGACATTCAAAATGCTGTTTCTAAAATGTAGCTCTCACGTCTTTTGCTTCTTTTTCTCTGAGCATTGCATTGACCATTTTCCTGTAATTGAGCACTGGGGTCACATTGCTGAGATGTCTGCATCTGGGAATATTGTGACAGCTAAATAATGAGTGTGAATGTGAACGATCCACGTCTGTTTTCATGAAGGTGGTGATACTTGCTAATTCGGATATCATGTGGATTTCATTAGCAGCTGCTATTTGGCCTCTTAATGGAAGCAGTATGAAGTCCTGAGACAACTTTCTTTTTCACTGTCAGCTGTGTTTATATGATTATGTGTTCTGTCTCACAAATCTGAGAGATGGGTTATACTGATACTGATATTTTAAGCACCAGTTAGCTAGGACTACACAAAGATTAATGAGTCCAACGGTTAGGGGTATACGATTGTGGAACTCACTTCATTATAATTTAAAGAATTGTATAAATTTACATTGTTTTAAAAAGTGTTACATGCTTAAAACGATAACTCAATATGAGGAATGTGAATGAAATTGGAGTTCATTGAAAAAGGATCCATTATAATTTTTGTTTTATTTATTTTAATTTTAATTTTTCTCCTTGTTACTATGTGGAGTGGTATATTCTGATTGTAAATTTGTTGTTTGGTTTGGGTTAGGACCGGATTTAAATGTTAATGTTAGTTTGTTCCCTGATTTTTGGTGCCCACTTGTAATATAAATTGGATTGTAGATAGGGGGCAGGGTTTAATAAGAATATTTTCTTCTTCCTGCTCCTTTTCACACATGGTTGTAGTGCTTTTTGATAGAAAGTGTGGTTGGTTTGTTTGATTTTTTGTACCAAGTGTGAAATAAATAAACAAATGAAATAAAATACGGTATGAAATTACCCAACCTGTCATTAAAATTATTTTCAAAGTAAACTAAAGGTTATTTTAAAGGTTTTATATTATTTGCCATTTAAATATTTTGAAATTGTTCTCCAGTGCCTTTTGATGTAATGTATTAGTCCAGTGCACAGTCGTCCTCCCCTCAGGCCCAGTGTGCATGAGTGTGTTTCATCAATGTTGCTCCCAGTTCGCCCTTCAATGCCAAAAATGCATAAGTGATGTTTTGTGTACTCACTCATCTTTCATTTGATCCATCTGTGTGTGAGACAAACATGGCATCATAGAAACCCCACATGTCCTTGGCAAAATGTTATAAACCCACAGTGACTTTGTGCTAGCCAAGGCCTCCACACATACACAGCTGGCACAACACACATTTGGCTAACTGTCCTCTCTCATCCAGTCCTCTGACACTTCCATTGAGAGTCACTGTTTGTCTCTCCTGGTATTACATGGATTGATCAACCCTGCCATATCCAAGACTCAAAGTCTCTGTGGAATTTACTTTTGACTGTGTTTCCCTCTTTTTTTTTTAGCTCGCATTAGCTCCTTTGCCTTTTATAGTTTAATTTTCACTTTATGGTAGAAATTGAGAAAACATAACTGAACCTGGGATCAGAAACGTGGCTATTGACCCAATAGATTTTGTGAAGCCATTTCCTTCAGAACTGACCGGGTTTGTACAATTTTAATAGCAGCAGGGGTCAAACAAACCCAAATGTCCTTCACTGCCATTTACTCACCATTTATTTAAATGTTTGTGTTAAGCTGCAATGCTAAAATACAGTAAAGTCCTGTTTTGCAGTGCTCCTTTTTGCCATGGCACATCCTAATGGCTACAGGCTCCACTAGCTTGAGGACCTGCTAATAGAAGGATGGAAATTTGTTGTTGTTGCTTCTGATCTAATAAGAATCTGTCACTAATATCCATTTAAAAAAATATCTAAATAAATAAATAAAACACTTCTCACACTGCAGTAAACATCTGATGCTAATGGCAACTACAGACCGTGTGGAGGGAGCACTCTGCAGGGGGCTGCCTCTCACATAAGCTTTTTATGCTTTTTCAACCCTGCAATTTGTTTGCTTACAAGGCTGTGAAAGCAATCCATGAGACCAACCATGTTATTTATGTCCTGTATAAACATTATAATATATGACTCAACAAGGGATGAATCAAAATAGTGGTATGGAGAGTGTGTGCAGGTGTGTTATCAACGCAGTGTTGCAGTCAGTGAGTCAACAAGTAATGAGGAACAATGACCTACACCATAAACCTTAAGTTTATTAATACACACTTATGTTTGCTCTTGGATTAACAGTCGTTTAAACTGCTACAATGTGCCTGAAATCCTAAATCATAATCGGGTACAATACCTGGATCTTCAGTTAATCCATTTACTGTTACCAAATGGGATCGGTGAAACCAGGAGGAAAGTCTGAGATATCTCAAATTACATTAACTTGGCTGAAAATCAGTGAAAATAAGTCTTACGAGTGGATGAAGGTCAGGAGAGATGCCAATCAGATCCTTTTCAGATGACTGCTGTACAACTGCTTCATTTTTGAACATGACAATGATCCCAAATGCATTGCCAGTGCAGCGTAAGCATACCTGGCTAGAAAGCATATAGTGGGCTTTCCTCCGCCGAGCCGGGGCCTCAACATTATTGAAGCTGGGATCTTGTAAGATCTTGTAAGACAATGGAGCAAAAGGCAGTCAACAAGAAGAAAAGAAGACTACTTAAAGATATTACAAGAAAGCTTACTTAAGAGATTTCAGGCTGTGTTGAAGAATAAAAGTGGTCATACCAAATATTGACTTTCAAGCTTGTAAGAATTACACAGACTGCTTTATTTCCATGTCTGTTTGCAAATGTTTCAATGAACCACTCCACCTTCCATGTTCTTAGCAACAGAGAAATGAAGGGCTCTATGCACACAATGTCGCTTTATTTTATTTTAATTTAATTTAGTTAGACTAAACTATCAAAGCGCAGCTGTTGGTTTGGCGAGGCAGAATTGACACAAAGCTGTGGGGCAGAACTCATAGGCTTATAGAGCAGTATGTTGCATTTGAATTCAGTACAAATTAACAATAGCCTGGTGCAGCATATCCTGTGAGAGAGACATTGATTTAGCCTTCAGCCTGCCCTGAGGTGAGTTTATAGATATTAACAAATGACAACTAATTGCACATGTCTTAAAGTAAGTACTTTACAAAGGTTGAGGAAATTTAGTCTACAATTTTCCTGCATGTTGTTGGGATTCAGGAACAAGCCTTTCTGTGGTTTACCTACTAACTCCAAGACAGCTCACAGAGAGGCTGGATGAAATGTCCTTTTTTCCTACACCTCCTCCCACGGAGTACAACAAGACTTGTAATTAGAGGCCATTTTCTTTTCCCTAGTTGTCCTTTCTTTGGGGTCCATTTTCAGAAACTCTGCTATCTTAGACTATTGATTCCCCAGGTGTGATTCCCACCACTTAAGTCTTGTGATCTTTGTCACAATTCCTAAATTCCTAGAGAGAAAAAAAGCATCTCCTGCTGCAGTAGATAGTTCTGCCACCACAATTAAAGCTCAACCTCCTGTAATCAAATTAAGCCTAACGCAAGAAAACTTGGATTCTCATATAATTTTTGATAAACAATCAAAAGAGTTTATATTTCCTTTTTAAATTGTAGAAGCCCACAACTCTCCAGGGATAAAGTCAGCCCACGCCATGCATGAAATTAATGTGGATCAACAATGGTAAATAGTTCTTCCTGGATCACGATTAACTACAAAGTTTTCCCAAGCCCTATCTCTGTAAAAACAATTCATGATAATTAATTAAAAACTTACAGTAATCTTGTTAAGAAACAAACATGCAAACTGAACCATTTAACCTTAGCAAAGGTCAAATTTATCTTTCATGGCACTGCCTACAGTCTGTGCTTTGAATTTCTGTTGCCTTAGCTACTGTAGATCTCTCTGAATAGTTGGTGGAAATCAGACCACATCTCTCTTAAGTGCCTATCAATGACGTACACAATAGATTTCTTTAAAAAAAAAAACTTTGTGTAGTGCAAACAAAGTTTTAAAAACCCACAAATCTCAACTGTTCTATTGATTAAAAAATGTTATGCAGCAGGAACATTTGACCTAAAAACCCTTTTGACATAGTCAACAAACTGAAAAGGGTAAGGTATCAGAGGGGTTTGGCTGAATAGCGTGATGAATTAGGAAATCGCTTAATTTCATGTCTGATGAACTGAGCAAAGTGGCTAAACAACAAGGTATGCTACATGACCTAATGGATGAAATAAAACAACTAAAAAACCTCATAAAGGACAAGGACAAGAAAATAGACGACTTGGAACGGCGAATCGAGGACCTTGAACAATACACAAGAATGGATGATTTAGTCATAAGTGGACTGGAGACGCAACACCGAACCTACGCCGGAGTAACAGCTGGGGGAGGTAAAGATGGTGAAGATGCCCCGGTAGAGGAGCTGCAAACGCTTGAACAGCAAGTGATAAAATTCCTTCAAATGAAGAATGTAAGTATTCAGAGCCATCATATTGCAGCATGCCACACGCTCCCCAGGAAAGACAGTAAAACAAAGCCATCAATTATTCTTCGGTTTGTGAGTCGCAAAACAAAGATTGAGTTACTGAAACAGGGTAAGAAGCTTAAAGGGACTGGTGTGTATTTAAATGAACATTTAACGAAAAAGACTGCTGAAATTGCAAGACAGGCACGCAGCCTGAGAAAACAAAATAAGATACAAGCGACATGGACGAGGAACTGCAAAGTAATGATAAGACTAAATGGCAATCCCGAAGAAGCGAAAGTTGTGATGATAAGAGAACTCAAAGACTTAGAGCAATATAAATAATCAGGAATCTGCTCTGGAATCTATTGGAAAAGTGACGATTGGATAATGAACAATGGGTATGGAAAGTGTTTCTGGCCTTACGGCTCAAAAAACAACAACAAAAACAAAAACACATAAATGACAAGTTTGGACACAGATTATAGGTTTCCATTCAGAGATATTGAAGAGGAAGAATTTGATTATGAAAAGGACTGTCAAGGTGGTTATTTTGCCACACACGCTGAGAAAACGAACTTCAAAACGTTTAACTATGCAGAGCACAACATGCATGACCCTGAAAGTAACATTGACCCAGATACCCACTTCTACAATAACACCAATAATACTTGTGAGTACTATACGGATGACCAATTCAATATGAATATTAAAATGGCAAATGCATTGTCGGTCATACATTTCAATAGTAGAAGCCTGTATAAAAAATTTTCTAAAATTACAGAATGTTTAAGTAAGTTAAAAAAGTTTAATATAATTGCAATATCAGAAACATGGCTCGATAATGAGAAAGTTAGTGAAATGGGACTGGAAGGATACGAATTATTTACAATAAACAGGGTGAATAAAAAAGGAGGCGGTGTTGCCTTATATGTAGATAAAGTTTTGAAATGTAGTCTGATTGAATGTATGTCAAGCACCATAGATAACGTATTGGAATGTGTCACTATTGAAATCCATGTTGAAAAAGCTAACAATATAATTATAAGTTGCATCTATAGGACACCAGGTTCATGCCTTGAGACATTCAATGAAAAACTTGCTGCTATGTTTAGCAACCTAAATGATGAAAAAGTAAAATAATTTGTGGTGATTTTAATATAGATTTGCTAAACCCAAATGGACATCAGAAAACAACAGATTTCATAAATACAATGTATAGTAACTCCCTTTTCCCTGTAATTATAAAACCAAGTAGAATAACAATTGATACAGCTACATTGATAGATAATATATTCACAAATAAAATTGACCATGAAATAGTAGGTGGAATTCTTATAACTGATATAAGCGATCATCTTCCTGTTTTTGCAATTTTTCAAAATTATTTTGGGATTAAAACTAAACAAAAGAATCAAATATTTGATATGATACGACTTAGAACAACAAGAGCCATTGCTGCCCTCCAGGTGGACTTAAAGGAACACAATTGGAATGAGGTTTTTGCAAATGAAGATTCAAATAGTGCATATGATGCATTCTTATCAACTGTAATTTCACTATATGAAAAACATTGTCCTTTAATGAAAATCACTAGAAAGCATCACAGATCAAATAAGCCATGGATCACAAAGGGGATAGAAGATGCATGTAAAAAGAAAAATAATCTATATAAGAGATTCATAAAACAGAGGACAAAAGATGCTGAAATAAAGTACAAATTATATAAAAATAGATTAGTAAATATTATAAGAACAAGTAAGAAAGAATATTACCACAAATTATTGGAGCAAAGTAGAAGTAACACACAAGAAACATGGAGGATATTAAATAGTATAATCAAAAAGGGCTCAAAAAATAAGAATTATCCAGATTATTTTAAAAAAGATAAAGATATTGTGCTTGATAAAACTAAAGACATTGCAAATGAATTTAATGATTTCTTTGTAAATGTTGGCTTTAATTTAGCAAAAGAAATTCCAGAGTCAAGAAATAATAACGACCTAAATAAACATATTACTCAGAATGTGTCCTCCATGTTTATTGGTGCTGTAACTCATAGAGAAATAATTAACATTGTGAAGACATTTAAAAATAAAAAGTCCACTGACTGTTTTGGTATTGACATGATATTAGTTAAAAGTATTATAGAATATATAGTGCAACCTTTCGCATACATTTGTAATCTGTCCTTTCAAACTGGTGTATTTCCCTCACAAATGAAAATAGCAAAAGTTATTCCAATCCATAAAAACGGAGAGAGAGAAGTCAGTTTACCAATTATAGGCCAATATCACTGCTCCCACAGTTCTCAAAAATTTTAGAAAAGTTATTTGTTAATAGACTTGATAAATATATTGAGAAGCATAATCTCCTAAGTGATAACCAATATGGCTTTAGAGTGAAAAGGTCCACTTCGATGGCAGTGATGGAACTTGTAGAAGGGATATCTAATGCTATAGATAATAAGGAATATACTGCTGGTGTTTTTATAGACTTAAAAAAGGCGTTTGATACGATTGATCATTCTATATTAATGAATAAACTAGAGAGATATGGCATAAGAGGGTTAGCATACAAGTGGATGAAAAGTTACCTGGATGACAGATATCAATATGTCGAATTCAATAATGTAAAATCTAAGCAGTTGAAGGTAACTTGTGGTGTTCCTCAGGGCTCTGTGCTGGGCCCTAAATTATTTATATTATACATAAATGACATATGTAGCATTTCCAAACTGTTAAAATGTGTATTGTTTGCTGATGATACCCCTCTGTATTGCTCAGGTAAAAACCTAGAACAGCTTCTGACTACAGCGGAAAAGGAGTTAAATATATTAAAAAACTGGTTTGATGTAAATAAGTTATCATTAAATATAAAGAAAACAAAATTGATTATTTTTGGCACTAGACAAATGAAAAATGTATCTAAAATCAGGGTTAATGGAATTGAAATTGAAAGAGTGTACGAAAATAAATTTCTAGGAGTGATAATTGATGATAAGCTGAGTTGGAAGTCTCATATAAACTATGTGAAAACAAAAATGTCAAAAACCATTGCTATTCTCTATAAAACAAAGCATGTCCTGAACAAAAAATCATTATACACACTCTATTGTACTCTGTTGCTTCCATATATGACTTACTGTCTGGAGATATGGGGTAATGCATATAAAACGAACACTCTTCCTATTTTCAAGTTGCAAAAAAGAGCTATAAGAATTATAAACCAATCAAACTATATAGAACCAACTAACATTTTGTTTATTAATCTGAATACCCTGAAATTTTATGATTTAGTTGAATATAAAATGGCACAGATAATGTATAAAGCACAAAATAACTTGCTTTGCCCCAGTACTCAGAAGCTGTTCAAAGTCAGAGAGAGTCAATATGACTTAAGGGGAACAGATTTCTTTAAAAAAAACAAGATAAGGACAAATATAAAGCAGAGATGTGTTTCTGTTAGAGGAGTTAACCTGTGGAATAGTTATGACAGTGATTTAAAAAGGTGTAGTTCATTTTCCTTGTTTAAAAATATGTTTAAAAATAGAGTATTAGAAAAATATATATATCAAGAATGAAAAGAGCAAAAGAAAAAACAAAAACAAAAAACAAAAAAACCTCTTGATTCTTTTGCTTTGATGTAGTTACTTACTAAGGTGGAAAGTTTTTTGTTTTTTTGTTTTTTTCTTGTTTGTTTGTTTGTTTTGTTTTTGCTTTGTTTTATTATTTGCTTCGAGCCCTGTGTACAGGAGCTGCATGCTAAAAGATCTTTTGTTAAAAGGGTTGGCGTAATAAGCAAATGCTTCAGCCAATACCTTTTGATTAGCCTTGTCTCATGCTTTCTTGCTTTGTGGTAGATCTTTGTTCTGTCTTCACTGAGATATTTGAATGCTAATCAATAAAAACATATCACTCATGAGCTACTTAGGAAAAATGTAGCAATTTGCAAAAACAGGTTAATACAAATCAACCTGTATCGATATATATTGTGCAAGTTCCTCAGGGGTAGGTCCACTTTTATTAGCATCTGCTGGAGATCTCATCCTGTTAAAAGGGAGTTTCTACCCAAATAGAGTGAATGAAGTGTAGCAAAAGGGAATAATCAAACAGCACAGAAAATGGGTGTATTAATATATATACATACATATATATTTATTAAGACTTAAAACCAAGACTTAAAAACAGTTTTTACCACCAAGCCATACGACACCTCAACCACAACACTTAAACACACACAACACAGCACTCAGAAGCTACCCTGCAGCTTCACAAGTACTCTGTTTAATCTGCACTGGTCACTTCACTTTATTGTCATTGATATTTATATTTAAAAAGTGCAATACTGTAATTTTCTGCTGCTCATTCCTGTGCAATATCCCATCTGCCCTCCCGTCATATTTCTTTTCAAGATTTTCTTATTTAATCACTAGTGTACATATATTTATATTTATAGATACATATATATTTAGTCATCTTTTCTCTTTTACCATGTCTCTCTAATATTTAGCTTCTTACTATTTTTATACTTTATTTTATTTTATTATATTTTCTCCTACTGTATCATGCTGCTGAGTGACTGCTGCTCGTCAAACACATTTCATTGCAATGTTGACCCTGTGCTAACTTGCATATAACAAATAAAACTGAAAACTGAACTGATAAACTATACAGAAGTTCTTTGGTATATAAAAAGCTTACACATGAAGCACGATATATATACTGGCTGAAAACATATTCTTAGTCACAGCTAATAACAGAACTTGTCTGCCTGGTTACTTCCTCCCACCATTAATACGCATTCAGAAGTCAACAGAGATCACTAGGCCCTCGTCTTCTCCGCAGGGCTCTCATTTTAAAAGCAGCAGCGCTACACAACATTTACAGGCTGTCATCATGTCATGACAAAAGGAAATGATGGAAAAACATTAAGGTGTTTTTCAGAAGGTACAAAAAATGTTTCATTCCAAAGCACCCACAGAGAGGAAGACAGTATTAAAAGCAAAATTGAAATGCTGTCAAATACTGGTGTAGAGAGTCTTCGAGTGATTGTTTATAATGTTTAATGCCAGTGTGCCCTTCTCTCTCATAGCAGGTGTCTTTACAGCCTTTGTTTATTGATTGACACTCAATAGCATGTATGTCAATGGGAGAAAGCAAAGCAGCAACAGTGATGCGCTTGGCAGTAGAAGGTGAAGCTGTGAAACCTTTCACTTGTTCAACTGGCCATGCCTGTGAAAACCGCAGCAATCAAATTTGATTAAGAGGCTTTCACCAGTCCATCATTCCCCATTTTTATTCCTCATCCTATAGATAAAGAGAGAGAGAGATAAATAAATAAAGTACCCCCTTAAATTCTACTAGAATATGTGAACACATCATTATGGACAATCTCTGCTGCAATGATCAGTAAAACCAACCAGCTGACCTACACCACAGCAGAGTTATCCTTGAGATATTTCGCTGCAAGATGAACAGCTACAAGATCTTTCATGGAGAAGGAGACTAGAGGCCAAGATATAGACAGCACAGGTGAAAGTCAGCTGCAGAAAGGTGTGAAAGCAGAGGTATACCAGAGAAAGAGAAGCCAGGAGAATAAACCAGCTGTTCTCCACTGAACCATCCAAGGTGTATGCTCAACAATAACAACAACAATATGAGAACAGCCCCATCAAAGCAGGAGACACAGCAATACTGGAAGATTATATGGGAGGAGCTCTACAGTCCTTTGTCTCAGGACTGCTCCTGGGATCTCCGGGAGCTACTCACCCAGTTTGGGGAGCACTGCCACAAGTGCTGCGATTACTACAGGGACCAATGTTGCCTTCACCCTCCACATCTCCACAGCGCCAAAGAAAACATCTGACTTTACACATTTATTCACTCTCTAAAAGTTCTTAAAATATTTTATGCAATGTGCTGTTAATAATCACGGAAGCTGTTAATAAATTAGCCACTGACAGAGGACAGGATTGGAGAAGGGTTGACAGTCCTGAAGTGGCCTGCAAAACTCGATGAGGCCTGGAGGATGTGAGAGCCTTCATCTTGTTGTGTAAAGTGTTTTGAGTTTCAGCGAGACTAGAAAAGCACTATATCAGTGCCTGTCCAATTCCATTCTATTCTTCTAGACACCTGAGGAGGAATAATCCCTTCTACAGGCTGTCTGGGAAGAGATGTGTATTTGAGAGAGATAAATCTGATGGCATTGTCTGTTGTCCGAATGGCCACTGTTTTAAGGACACACACACACACACACACACACACACACACACACACACACACACACACACACACTCAGACAGACACTTAACAGTAGGTGAACAGCCCCTCTGCTGACTGCGGCCATTTATTTCAGTTACCCATCACTGGTCTTAACACAAACAAACACACACACTCTCATGTACAATAGGACTAACTCGAGATGATCTATAGCTTTATTTTCTGTATGTGAGTGACAAAATGTTTGTGGAGAAGGGACAGATAATTCAAATAAAGGTCCTTCTAAGCTTTCTGAAGTTGTAGCCTCCAGCTGTTTTAATATGTGGGAGAGGAATCAATTTATTTTTCAAACAGGATTCAGCTTTTCTATGTATCTAAATGCAGGCATGAAGAATAATATTTTTTGGGATAAAGATTATGTTATAGCTGTCAGTATCCTTGCTGTCGTTTAATATCAAATCATCATATTATAAATATATTTATATTTAAATTAAATCATGAAGCTGAATCAACACATCACTGATACATAGTCAATAAAAAGACAGCAAAATACTGCTTACTAAATGAGTGTAACGAGTCTGTACTCTCTGGAATCAGCAGGTACAATTATTTAAAAGAAAACAGTAATAGTGGTCAAAAGGCACTTTGACAAAACTAAACTGGTGACCTCTTCAATACTTATTTTAGCTGCTGTACACACCTATAGAGTTGATAGAGCCACAGCACCAACAACCTGTGGAAGGACAGTTTTGCACCAGTAACCATACCTTTCTACTTCTTTCTGTCCATGCAAATACCTCTGTCAGCCAGTAACAAATACAAGTTTGAGATTTGTGTCCTTCATATTTTATCTTCATATTTCATTCTTTACCTCCATACAACTTTTGAAATGCTTTTTGCCATGATTGAACGACAAAAAGATCGTCCTTGCTTCCAATATCCTTGAATTATCCTCTTGTTCAGAATCACAAAAAAGAACAAATGAAGTGAAAGAATTGAGGAGAGAAATTGCATTGAGTTCTAAACAGAGCTGATACATGATGAATTTCCTTTGCAACAATGTGAAGTTTTGAATTGGTAATATTAATACATCATGCACACCAGT
The DNA here is from genome assembly GCF_056152115.1 of Neolamprologus brichardi. Taxonomy (NCBI): domain Eukaryota; kingdom Metazoa; phylum Chordata; class Actinopteri; order Cichliformes; family Cichlidae; genus Neolamprologus; species Neolamprologus brichardi. Next base: position 4,660,733 of record NC_142122.1, read on the forward strand.
ACTAAAATAATAACAGGCGTCTAGCTGAGTTTTGTGCTGATTAGGTCCTATTGTTAAAGCTTAAAATGAAATCATATTTATTCTATCTTTTCCTTATTCATTACATCTTTTTTGTCTTGCATGTGGAGCATATACATTGGAATTAAAAACTTTTCTTTTTATATTTGAATGCATGTGTATACACATATGCGTATTTGCATCAAATCTTTTGTCACAGCCCAGAGGCCAGACCAGGTGAGATCACTCAAATGCAGACAGAGGCACAGATTAAAGTGGAGATGCTTTATTTACAAAGTGAGACAAAACCTTTGGATGCTGACTATGAACTGTGAAATGAGACAACCTGAAAAGTCAAAATGTGAAGCTTAATCTGTGAACTAAAGTTTATACTGAAGTCCATGAAACAGGGCCAAGGGGAGGAGGGGCTGTGGCTCGGGTGAAGGTGTGCAGAGTCACTGCAATGAAAGGAGACAGAGTCTGGGTTCCAGTGATTAACAGTAAGTACGGTTTGAAGTGTTTCTAATGGCTCACTCTTTGCAGACATGGAAGGAGGGCAGTCCAAAAGATCTGGGAAAGTTCCAATCCGGGGTGAGTCCATAATGTACAGTACCAAATGAGTTCCAGAAGCCAAGACAGGGAGGCAGGCGGTGTGCAGAGAGGAAGGGAGTGTAACCAGACTGCGTGACTTCAGGAAGACTGACGTCCTAATGAAGGTAAGTATTGTTTCAAGTATTGTAGGGGAAGTGTGATGACCAGCTGGATTACTAGAACAGAGAGACACACGGTAAGAATACTACTTTCAATGAAATCACGCGAGAGCTTGGCAGCCAAACCCCAACACTGGTTAGCTGTAGATGTGGCAAAGACTTGTTCAGTGTGCTGGTCTTAAATACCACTAGCTTGATTGCAGACAGGTGAGACTGCTGAATGGAAACTCCTCCCAGAGGTGGAGCCCCAGGTCTATGGAAAAACACCACACTCAGCCGGACCATGACACCTGTACCCAACCACATGAATTCATATCCGTCATAAAGTCATGATGGAGACACATACGTTTAGAAATGGCCAGTCATTACAATGCTGTATCTTCAGTTATGTAATTTGTAATGATATCTAAAAACTTTATAATAACTACTGCACTTTTTCTTTTGCTTTTTTAATATGTACATATTATACAACTGGAAGAAAGTGTGGCATTCAATAAATGTTTTAAAGATGTTATGTGGCTTAAATTAGCAGATGCGAGGACTAGCTATCACTGCCAGCAATATCCTGTGTCAACAGACTTGCCAATCAGAAGTGTTAAATAATCTTTTCTTTTGTTTTTTTGACCGCTTTTTTGTGTCAGTTACACAATATCCAGGAAGCCTGAAAACGCACATGAGATGTCCTTCTGGTAGTTTCACCCGTCCAAACCCTTGATGCATGGATGCTTATGTTAATTGTGTTCCCCCTGGCAAGGAAAATCAAGGGCAAGAAAAGCACCTGAACCATTTACACATAACACATTGGGTGGCAATGAAAAAAACAAGGGAGTCCATTGTTTCGTCTATGGACCATCAATCTGTGTGCGGCACACCACAGTGAGCATGAGTCAGAAGGTGTGTGCGAGGATGAACGGGTAGTGAGACAAGCTGATTGATTAGATCTATCAAGTGGAAATCATCAGCAGCTCCATTGAAAAGCAACTCCCTCTCCTCCTTACCTCGCCTCTCATCTCATCCATTGCAGCTCTAATCCTGTATTTCTGTCTCCTCCCTGTAACTTCTTGTCATTCTCTTCTTCTGTTCCCCATCAGCACTTCAACACGCTTTCCCTCCACTTTTGCAGAGCTGTCTCGTAATCTTTCTCTTGACCCATTTTTGACTGCATCCTCATCTTTTTCCTTTTTCCATTCTTCACCTCCCTTTCTGCTATTGTCTTTAATAAAGGATTTCTGTCTGCAGCAGAGGACGGTTCACTTTGTCCATCTGTCATCTGTCACTTTTTTCCTCTCATTTTCATATAGTGTGTCTCTTTTTTTCTCTGCCCATAACTTTCAGCCATTTCGGCTCTTGTGCTGTCATGCTGAAATTTTCCCACTTCTCAACTCATCCATCTAGTTATCAGTCCATGCTTCCCTTGTACACTTTTCCTCTCCTCACTTGTTCACATCTCTTTTTACTGCCCATGGTGACTCTTGCATGTACTCTCAAATTCACTTTTCCAGCCATCCCTTTACTTACTGGGACTTCCTAACTTTTTGTTTATCCCTTCTCTATTTGCCAATTAAGTACAACATTTAATTGCTTTACATTTATTTATGATATGGATATGGATATGGAAAATAGATCAATTAAATGTATTTTACATTGATAAAGTAAATGCATAAAAACCATGCAAACATAAATATAGTTATTCTGTATTTCTTTTTCCAAGTGTTGATTTTAATGGGTTTAAATACTGTAGTATTATCTCTAAAATAGACATAAGATTGTTGTGCTCCATTTCCATTCCCTATTTAGAACAAGCTTACAGGGTCATTGTGAGTCTTTTATTCTTTAGTGTAGAATGTAACTTGAGCTGAAGCTAAATTAGGTTTCTAAAAGAAGCTAGTGTTGGTATGAGATTCAGAGGAAACATGATTGTCTGTCGTCAATATAAATGACTGTGTGCAAACATAGACAATATAAAAGATGAACCTTGCTGAGCTACGATGACTTCTGCCATTGGGTTTTCAAGTCCCATTTTGAAGTCGGAAGATGAGCCTTACAGTCATTACCATATTGGTTACAAAAACAACGTATGTAATAAGAAAGGGCACTGACTGTAAAAGCACATACAGATGGGTACATCCATGCAGTTTCACACCACAGATAACTGCCCATTTTGAAATATGATATGACGAATACTGACAAAACTGACTTCATTTTATTCGTATAGTCCAAATGGTGCTATAAGATCAATAGGAAAGAGTCTTTTTGCAACCACAACTACTGCAATCTGCTGGCGATAGCTTCACATAGAAGCTATCAGGTATCTCCGCATTGGCTTCATTTTCCCTTTTTTGAAGCCATGTCCATGTTTTATACTTTCTATGCACGCAGCAGTTACAGTCATTGTCGGGTTGAACAGTATTGAAATGACTTTTTGCACACTAATACCAGATGGAAAGAGGGCTATTGGAATTATTTGGAATGTAGGAATGAACTGAAGTCATTTTGATGCGTGAACAGCAGGCTTATCTACAGAGCAGCTGTTCTACCTTATTTACCTCAAGCACCACTTCACTTATTTCTTACTGGTCTACACAAGAGCGCCAGCAAGAGAAACTCTGGATTTCATTAATATTGTCACATCACCATGAGGAAGAAGGTTAGGCTTTCCTTTGCTCTGCTTGGGCAATTTCTTGAACACAAACACACACACACACACACACGCCAAATTTTGATATAGTTTAAAAGCTTTGCTTTCTCCTTTTGGCAATAAAAGTTCAAACGTAGGAATACTTTGATATTTTGCTGCTGAGATAATCTTTCCTCCTTTCTTCTCAATCTCCAGTGATAATATCTGGTCTGTCGTGGTTAATTCATGAAAGACAATTAGAAACATCATCCCGCTACCATCTCAATAATTAACCACAAAGAACAGTAGAATGGTTGTGTGCCCCGACTTCCTCCATTTAGGACGCTATTTTCAAGTTTTGTTAATGGGTAAAATAAAAGTTATAGCAGAGTGCAATAATATATAAATCTAGTTAGTAATAGAGCTGAAGACCAGATAAATGTGCTATGAACATAATGTTATGTCAACAAAAGTGTCACAGGTGGGCAGGAAGGACTCAAATTAAGGACTCACAGGTGCACAATAATGAACTAAAAACAACCCTTATATAGGATATTGAAGTCTATGAGTATAATGGAAAATCCATAGTCTTCAAAGCAGGAAAGAGGAAACAGACTGAGGACTGAAGCAGTTACTGAAGCTTCACAAGAGGGAATTAGGGAGAGTGGAAACACCTGGGGTAAAAAGACACCTGAAACTAATTAAGAAAATGACAACAGAAGTCAAATTCATCACAAGAAAAAAGTCTAGCTACCAAAGCTACTGGAATAAAATGGGATGTATGGCATAACTAAATAGGATTACAAAACAAAACAAAACAAAAAATCTTAACTTAACTTAACACAACTTAACACTTGGAACACTGAAAGACAAAATAGGGACTGAAAGTTAACAAATGGAAGTAAGTGAAAACAAACTCCACAAAACAATCTGCATCTAAAACTAACAACTAAAGATGTGCAAAGGAATACCATAGAGATTAGCTTAAAGCAACAAAAAAGAACTTATAAAGAACCTAGACATAAATCATACTCAAACCAAAATAACTATCAATCCACAAAAAACTCAAAACTCTGGGTCCAAGACCCAAGGGCCATGACAGAGACAGGCTGTGAACTGAGAAAGTTGTGAACTGAGGGAGAACGAACTAAGCTGAATAAACAGCATTCATATGAAAAGTAAAATGATAATAATGGTTATGTAAAGATATTACATTTGGAATTTAAATCTGTGTATACTGTATATTTAGGTCCTGAGCTCAGGCATTGTAAAACTCAAGTTTTCTTGAAACTTCAAGTTGCTGTAAATTACTTTAAATTCAAGTCACATTCACATTAAACATGTAAAATACTGGGAAGATTGGATTGTCTGTCATGACGATTTCTACATCCTAGTATTGAGGATTGGTCGAAAAAAAATGAAAGTAGAAAACAAAATAAATGGTAAGTGCACTGGTACTCATATAATGCCTTCCTACTCAACTGGGCATTCAAAGCACTTTCTACTGCAACTCTCATTCACACAATCATACAGCACTTTTATCTGTATCAAAGTGTTTTCTAACAATTGCATGCGCACACACTCACACACACACACACACTCCAATGGATGCATGGGTGGTCACATTTCCTCATCTTGTCCGAGGATACTTCAGCAGGCTTGGAGGATGATTCAGCAACTGAATCTCTGGAAAATGTCCGCTCAATTCAATTTTATTTTATGTATATAGCGCTAAATCATGACAGCTGCCTCAAGCCCATACTATGCCACACACACTATTTGCCCTTCAATTTCTCATATTTGACAAAAGTCAAAGACATCTGAACATATATCATACGTGCTAATATGAATTATAAATAGTGGGCACTGAATGACAGAGCCTCCATACGTATTACTGTATGTGCAAAAAGGTGTAAGTTCCTCTTTCAGACCACTTTTAGCAAAAATTATTTTCACAATTATAGACAAAATGACATTGAAATTAGTTTTATCTTTTCATGATACATTTCTTCTCTTGTATTTCCGTCTTCTGTTCTTGGTCTTTATCCTTTATCCAGTTATCTTTCTTCCTCTTTTTATATAATCATTCTTTTACCTCAGTCGGGTCATTACCTCATTTCTCCTCTGTTGCTTAATATTCCTGTTTGTTTGTTTGTTTTTCCCAGCTGTTTCTGATTAGTTCTTGCTAATTTAAATGGAAAACTTTATTTTGATTTTTTTTCCAGCTACACCATACAGTATTTTATGCTTTTGTGATCAGATTTTTGAAGTATCTTTAATTTACAGCGTGCCAGTTTGCCTTTTTTTTCACTTGGATCCATTTTATTGCCTTAACTGCAACTGTGGTGCTGACCCTGACTCTTGTTGGCACTTAAATTTGGCTCCACATTTCACGTACTGTTACCAGAATCAAAAAATAAAGGGTACGTCTGGAGTTTGAGAAAATATTGTGTAGCTCAGATGATAATTTGAGTTTGGGTTGGTTATCTAGAACCAAGCACAAACTTTAATTAGCCAAAATGGCTGAACACCATTTTAAAACACAGATAAATCTCTCAAAGAAAGAACTGTTGCTGAACTGAATGCACTGGAAAGCTGACTGTTTTTCTTTTCGTGATATCTCTCCCTGACTTTTACACATTTGCATAATGCCACAGGCTATTTTGGTATGATTTCAAGGATGAGCAGGGATGTGGTTTGGGAACCAATCTTACTGAAGACCTGGAAAACAGTTTCATCAGTTAGTGATGAGCTATGCATATTTTCTTTGGCATATTCTTTTAACTCTTTTCTTTTTTTAAATTACAAATTTAAAAATCTGAAAATTGTAAAATTTGGTCAAATTAGCAGTGCAAATTACCATAACACCAGAATTGCACAAATGTTCTAACGGGAACGGAAAGTTCTGAGGGTGATCGACTAAAAATGCGCTAATTTACAAAACAAAGATGCAGCAGTTCATTTCTGACCTACACAACTTACCAACAGTGTAAATTAGTACATCAAAAACAAGCAGACTTAATGTGTCAGTGAAAAATGGACCAAATAAAATCATTTTAAATTTCATGGATGACTTTCTGTCTGGAAACATTATGACAATTTAGATCAGGATATGAGAGGGTGCTGAAGACGAATCCAAACGTTTTTGATTCAAAGCAAAATTTGGACGGCAGAAATTACTGGTGACTGCGTATAAATAAATAATGTGTATGATCTCCAGAAAGGTCTGACAGCTCAAGAGGGGCTGCCTTATTTTAAACATACATTATGAATCAACTGACTTGTATGATGTTCTGAAGGTCGCAAATGGTTGTTTTTTGTTTGTTTGCTTTAAGTTTACAATAAAGAATGTTTACAAAATGGTAAACTCGTAGAAATTTGGTTCTAGATAGTAGTTATAGAAAGGTTAACCAGTCTTTAGTAATGCACGTCCATATCATGCTCAACATTTACAGAACTTGTGCTCCGTTTCATCAAAAGCTGAATGTTACAGAAGACAAGAAATTTAGGGCGCTGACTTCTAAACATCCAAGTATGACATTACAACACCAAGGCAAATGTTTGGTACATCTCTTGCAGGTCTGAGTCATCGATCTATGCTAATTACCACTCGTTAAAAAGAAAAAGAAAAGCAATTATGATGCTAACGATCATACATTTTTATTAAGTCAATTTCCTGCTGCAAACCTCAGTAAATCAGGTTTGCATGATTCACATAAATACTGTGCTGGCAGGAACAAAGCAGACTCTTTTACACCGGCACAGACTGCTAATAAATCTGATCCTTGGTCTGATTTAAATCAGAAACTGTTTTTTTTTTCTTGCTGCCTTTTGTTAATGTAATTTATGTCAGTGTTAATTAACTACACAATTTTAAACATAAATGATTGGTGTGTGTGTGTTTGTGCGCGTGTTTTGATTTATGTGGACTAAAAGTCACAGCAGCATGACATACAGTATAGTAATGGCTTGCTTTTACAACAGCTAGTCCCCAGACATGATAATTGATTTTTTTGCATTGAAAAAGGAGACGGCAACCTACCACTGCATCTTTTATTTATTACACATATTTTAAATTGTTAGGTATCAAAATTAACACAGTAAATTAAACTGTTGTGTCTCTCATTTTCAAATGTGTGAGATTTTTTTTATTATTTCTTTTCAGTTGTCATCTGTAATGGAGTCACTAACACAGACACATGCTCAAAGACATTTTGGTATCCATTCCATTCAAGTCTAGCCTGGTTGTGAGCTGGCGTTAAATCCTCCCATTCTGCACACAAATGAATATATTATTTGGTGAGGATTAGTGTTAAATTGCTCTTTCTCTCCTTCTCTCTGTGTAGACTTAATAGAATGAGCGAATTAAACGCCAACTACCATCCAAACAATACTTAACCAGACTGGATGGCACCATGTCTTATTTTGTATGTGCTGCCAGCTGTTTGTGTCTGAACAGAATAATTTGCCTGTGTCTGCACATCTTTGTATAATATGTTTGTAGACTTATTTAATAGCAGAGTGATAAAAACTAGATGTAAAAAGATGTGCAATGAGTAAAATATTGCGCTGCATTCAAGTGAAAATGAGTAGAATTCAGTCCTCAGAGGGAAAAATAAAGAAATAAATCACCACCAAAAAGTGTCATGTCAGTGTCAAGTATATGTGGATTAATGTTATGTTAAAACATTTATTTGCACCTTCAGCTGTAATGATTTATCACACAGGTCTGAAATTGAAGCCCTAGGTTTCAGTAACCTGGTGTTAACATTTAAAGCTCCAGTTTCTAGATATGTGAGCTGGATGAATAAATATTTTTTATGTTAATACTTTATCACACACTTGAATGATATTTAAAGAGGACATGAAACTCTGCATATATAGAGGTTATTTAAATCCTGGAGCCCTGCGTGAAGCCCCAACCACCAACCAACCAACCACATGACTTAATGTTCAGTACTGACAAAAGATCGCGCTACACATATTTTAAAAACTAAGCACTTGTCTTGTAAATCCAGCTTCACGCCCAGTGTTACATCAGTTTTTGAGAGCCGGGCTCCATGATGTAAATTAACCTTTACATGTTTATGTGTAGCTTTTCACATCCTCTTTAATGTGAAGAGTCACTTGCTGTCACAAAAAAAGAGAATAAAAACATAGCCAACTAACCAAGGTTTTAATCATTTGAACACATTTAAAAGCTTTTATTATTTATTTTTTACACTCAACACTACTTTTTAGAACATCAGATAAAGTGCTCTTCTAGCTCTTAAGCCTGGTAGAACATTTAGCAGCTGAAAGGCCAGATAGTTCTCAGATTGTGTTTAACAGAAGTTCTGCTGTTCCCAAAGGGTCAAAAACAAGACAAAACATCCTCTCTGTCAATAAAATTAGAGGCTCTTACTCAGAACTCAGTTCTCCTGATATTTACAAACAGCTTCTCCTTAGTACAGTATTTATATTGAGCATTTCCCTAAACATAACTGGTAAACAGTTTTGACAAAATGTATAAATACTGTTATAAAGTTTTTTTGTACCTGTGCTGTGCCTTTGTTTTGTTTGTTTTACTCAGCCGCATTAATATTGCTAATTATCTGCTTGTTTGTTTGTTTGTTAATTTATTTCTGTTCTTGTTTTACCTGCAAAAACGTTTACATTTTAGGCATTAAATAGGTTAAATAACTAATATCAGTGACTGACAGTAACAAAACACACACAGAGAGAGAGAGAGAGAGAGAGAGTGAGATCAATGAGGGCAAATGAGCAGCAGGTGTGTCCTAAAGGAGAAGGCAGGGGCAGAGAGAAACAAGGGATGGGGCAATAAAGAAGGAGGAGGAGAGGGAGAGGACAACACCACGCCCACACACTCCCACAGCCTCACAGGATGTAACAAAAAGGAGTAAGGTGCTTTGATCACCTGGTTAAGATATAAACAGGATCACTCCTTTTGAATTTTTTCAGGGGATACCCAAGTAGGAGGAGACTCTAAGACTGGCACAGAAACCACTAGAGGTCCAACTGACCTTGGAAGGCCTCAGGTTTCACCAGGTGGAACAGAATCTGGGGAGAATCATCTGGAATACTCTGCTTAACCTGTCATCAGTATAACCTATGCAGAAGATAATGGATAGAAGTAAGTAAGATGCTAGGGGAAAAAGTTAGACTACGTTTATTTTTTAAATGCTTGATATAGTTGTTTTATACATTTTGTGTTATGTTATACAAACTCAAAGACACTATTTACAATTCAGTAATGACTTAAGAATCTTTCCTGCATTCCAGCTACTATGAGCAAAGTAGGAAGAGTTATTATGAAAAAAAAAAAGAATAACAAGGCCAGAACACAAAGAAGAAAATAAGTGGATTACCAGGAGCACCTGATCTCCCAAAAGAAAGGAAGCGTGGAAATAATTTTTAATGGATGACAAGATAGGATGCATTTATGGATATGGTTTCAATATACCAAGTATCAGCCTCTTAAGTCTGACGTCATTAGCTATTTCCAAATACTTTCATCTTCACTTATCAGTGTGGCTGCTTTTTAACATCATGAAAAGGGGAAGTTAGCAGGAAGTTAGCTAACTGAGTGATTTCTAAACATTTTGAAAATCTAAAACAACAGCTCTACTATCACTTTGGACATAAAACTAAAGAGCTGCAATGTTTGTATGGTTATTGAAGTTGGGCTAGCACTTCTATATAATGGGGTGCTACCTGGTGGCTAGCTACAGAGATATGGTTAGGCTAATATAAAAACGTGTGCAGAGCTAAGATGAAGATGCAATTATAAGACAGGGAAAAAAATTCTGAACAGAGAAAACTCAGTCAAGAAAAGACCTGAGAGTCATGAATATGCTGCTGTGTGGTTTGGATGACTCTATATGACAACTTCCTGTTGCTAAAGCTTCATGTACCCATTTTAGCCTCATAGTGATTCTTTTCTAAAGCATTCAAATATTTGGTGTCTTCCAAACCACAATCATGGCAGTGTTGATAAACGCTGGACTCTGCACAAAATATGCATATGCACTTTGTATAAATGAGTCCCATTGTTGTCTGAATAGTTAATACTGCAGTATAAGTAATAAAGTTTTGAGTGTGGACAGTGAACATCAGCAATTGAATCAAATATATGTGTAAGTTAAGAAATGATGTAACTATCTGAACAAACAAACTGGGATCAGAAATCTGTCATTTGAATTGTTCTTTTTGGATTCAATAAGCTGCCAGAAAACTGAATTTGAATATTATCGTCACTTATGTTGGTACTCTGTAGAGCACTGACTTCTGATTCTAGCACTACACACAGCAATGATATGAAAATGCTCATATTTCACTGGTTATAAACACACAAAGGCACTTAAACTTATTTACAGCCTAAGAACATTAATCTCAAATCCAAATATATTTGGCCTGTGCAAATAAATAATAAACAACAAAATGCTGATGTCGTTCACTATTATTGTGATTTAACTCAGACATATGTATTCCATTATGTAATGTGATAATATAAATCCTATACCAAAAAACATTTCTTGAGATGTATTACTTGTTTTTCTGTCCCTTCTCTGCTTCTCTCTTCTTGTCCTATCTGTGTCCCTCACAGAGCTGCAGGCAGATGATTGTTACCTCTCCTCCGTCACTTCAGTAACCCAGTCATTTAATCTCTTCTACTCACCTCTGTGACTGCCATTCACACTCCTCTTTGCCTTCCTCGTCTTTCGTCTCTGTCAGTCACATAGCTGTCCTTTTCTCCCTCCTTTCAACATCTTGTGTTTCACTCTCCTTCTCTGTCATTTATGAACTTTAGTATCAAACTTGAATTCAGTGATTTGTGTCACCTTCACTCCTCAAAGTGTACATGTTAATGGACAATACAAGACAGCTGGAGATTTACATGGATACTTATTTATGCTAAGCAGCGTACATTATACTATGCATACCACATGTAGTTTTTCTACGTGTCAAGTCTACAGTAGTCTTACACTCAGATTATGATATATATATATATATATATACAGATAGGGGGGATAACTAAAGTCCTTATTAACCGCTACTATACATGGTAATTTTTATATTTCCCCAGGGCAGCTAGAAATGAACAACTACTGTAGAGCTGAAATAATTATTAAGTTAACAGAAAATACAAGAACATTACACTTTTAAGTTAATTTATCATTTAAATTATTTTCAAGTGAAAAGTACAATAATGTACTAATATCTGACATATCTGTTGACATCCACCTTTTCTGCTCTTTTGGGGAAACACTGAGGTGTTTCCCAAGCCAGCCAAGAAATGTAACCTCTCCTACATGTCCAAGGTCTACACCACGGCTTCCTCTTGGTTGGAAGCACCCAGAACAACTTAAATCCTGGTCGAGTGCCTGAACCCCCTCAGCTGGCTCTTTTCAATGGCAAAGCATAGCGACTTCAAGCCTCTCCTTCAGAGGAAGCTCATTTTCACCACTCACATCCACACACTCATCTTTCACTCCCTATCCAGAGGGCATGACGATATGTGAGGGTAGGATTGTAGATTGGCGAGTTTGTTTTTATGCTCAACTCTCTTCACCACAACAGACTGGTGTCGTGTCCATATCACTGCTGATGCCACATCCAATACAACAATTAATCACTTAGTCATGAACACGACCCTGAGATACTTAAATTCCTCATCTTAGGACAGTGACTCATTTCCCACCCACTCCACCATTTTCTTACTAAGCAGCATGGTCTTATAGTTTGAGGTGTTAATTTTCATCCCAGCTGCTTCACAGTCTGCCACGAACCTCTCCAGTGCCACTATGAGATCATCATTCAGTGAAGCTAACAAAAGCACATCATCTGCAAAAAGTAGAGACAAACTCCTGAGACCACCAAGTCAGTCACTGTCAATGGAAAATTGTATTTAGTAGTCAGTATAATCTTTTAATGATATAAGTTTGCATATGGTAGAATACTGCATGTAATCATTTGTGTTTAGAAGTATGTAGTTGGTGGCATATTGAAAGAATGTCTCATCCTAGGAGGTCTGTAACAACTTTGTGTACATTCCAGGGTGTTCTGGCATTCACCCCCACATCCTAGGAGCATGGGAAAGGTCGTACCTTGTCTTATTGTTGTTAACATAGCTATGTCAGTTTTAGTCTAAGTGCCTTTTTTACATATAGATGAACTGTTGGATTTTCCAGACCAGCAGGTTAAGGGAAGTCGTTTATGGGGTCACACTCTGACACACACACACACACACACACACACACACACACACACACACACACATACATATACACCTCCACATTCCAATGTATGGAATTAACGCTCACAGAAGTATATAAATAAAGACCAGGCGCGAGTCTTGGAGCCTCACTCTTGTGTGTGAGCTCTGGAGACTGCCCTTGCTAGCAAGAAAATCTGTGTGTTTCTCCTCTCTGATTCTCTGCTGAAGTGTTTTAGAATATATCTCTTAACAGTCACCCTCTGCTTCTTGGCTGCACCTAAAAATGTGCAGAATCAGTAGACAGGAACTTTCTTCCCCTCCCTGAGGTCACCTGATGGTTTGCCAGAATCACTTGAAGGCTTTCTGATATCTGCTCATATGATCCTTCGTGTAAGTAAAAAATCTTATATATGTTTTTTTTAAGTGCAAGTAGATTATAATATCATTTACATGTATTATTTTTGATTGTGATACAAATATATTTAAATGTAAATAAAAAAACTATAACTTTGGCTTCGCAAAAGGATAAAAAGTATTTGTTCTTTCCACAATAAATTACTAAAAAGACAAAACAAAAACAACGACATATAAATTATTTAGAGTAAAAGAAAGTGTTGGGTGTAGTTGTCTCTTTGAAATAGTTAAGATAAAAGAAAACGTCAACGTGGTAACATACTATCATAAGATCAGAAGGCGACAACATAAAAATAAATGATAAAGGTTTTCAGGAACCAAAGATGGAAGAAGTCTGACAGATGTGCAACTGAGCAAGTTATGTTAAATGTTATGGAATAAAGGGATCTAGAGCCCCTCGCCAGCTGTCAGTGCATCGTAGGAAGTCACAATTTTCAAGATTAAAACAGGTTTTGAATTGTACCTTCAAATCCACTGTGAAATTTATGTTGGCAATTCCTAGTGGTGATATAGCAAGCACAAGGAAAACAGTTACAGGAATTGCTTAATCTTTTTTTTTAAAATAAACATAGAAGGGCTTGGTACCAGAGATGGGCGTAATCCGATTACTTTTTTCAAGTAACGAGTAAAGTAAGGGATTACTATTGCAAAAACGGTAATTAGATTACCGTTACTTTCCCGTAGGAAAGCTGCGTTACTGCGTTACTAAAACCGTGATTTTTTTGCAAGAATATCTCATGACAGTGACGTAAGCAAGTGCGACGTTTCTGGCAACAGCTGTGTGCAGATCAACAATGGATCATATATCGAGTGTGGGAGAGAGTATGAGCGTGCAGCGTTTAAAGCGTGGAAGTACTGACCTTACTTTGAGTTTGATTCCATAAAAAGTAACAAAAACATTAGTGTCCGTTGTGCGTGGGAAGAAAACTTCTTTTTACAGCGAAAAAAAACCCCTTAACTTCCGAGCAAGCACCGAGTAGCTACGACGTAATGGGAAACTCACAGAGAAACTCGCGGATTCTTCCACTGACCGCTGCGACACACCTGCACCAGGGTAAACCTCCGCCTGCTTTACAGGTGAAAATAGAGCAACACGACCGCTAGTCTTTGACTTTATTTATTTTCTGCTGTGTTTTACTTGCATCTATTTGAAAGAGTGAGTGTAAACACACAAAAAATATTTTATGTGCTGGAATGTGCAGAAAATAGGTTTAAATATTAAACAAATTTCTTCCAGTCAGAGAATGTTGCATATAATTACATTTTTGCTTGATGCATAAAGTTAAAAGATTAAAACTAATAAAACAAGTTTTAAAAAGGGACCTTTCCATTGATTACATTTTGTATGATGGATGATGCAGAAAAAGTAGAATTGGGCTGAAAGATCTATCGCTTTATCACCTATTCAGGTTGTAAATCGTGTTTTTAAAAAGTAACTAAGTAACTAAGTAATTCATTACTTTTGAAAATAAGTAATCAGTAAAGTAACTGGATTACTTTTTTGTGGAAGTAATCAGTAATTAGTTACTGATTACTTTTTCAAGTAACTTGACCAGCACTGCTTGGTACATTTAAACAACTCTACATGTGTTAAAAATGCTGACTTTCAGTTCTTTCTGATGTTCAGTACTTGATTTCTCATAGGAAATTTCAGTAGAGTCAAATCTGTATCCATGCTTAAATCTCTACCAAAACACACATTTAGATTGATTATGAAATTGTGTGAATGCATACGTTTTAATTAACATTAATCCATTCCAAACAGAAGCACAAATACAACAGCAGCTCCATATCTCATGTCCTTAATGCTTGTCATTCAAATTTGTTTGAACAAACAAAGACAGGAACGATTTTCAAACAAGTCCATTCTTGACCTCAATCTGTTAGTCAGTCACTCCTCAGCCTGCCAACTCATCCGGGACAAATTTCCTGACATGGCCAACCCTCTGTGTATACTGCAGAAATAGCTCGTGTCTCAAACTGGATGTCACTTCACAAATTACAAACAACACATTAGTGGAACTTGCACATGGAAAAAAAACGTGCAGAGGCGTAATGGTGGATGGATAAGGCAGATTTGAAAATTTTATGAGATGACTGCGATGACTACAAATGAAAGCTGATTTAGTTTTGTTTTTACCGTCAGTGTGTTGCTTGAGTTGTTTTGTCTGTAAAATTAAAGCTCAACTGAGTCTGTCAGCTAAATACAAATGTTCAGCCATTACAGACGCATTATGTTAAGCTAATGACCGTAATATAAAAAGAGAAGCCAAAGAAATGTCATTAGAGGCACTTTATTTAACAATAATGAAAAGTGACATATAAGTCAGCTGGAGAAGCTTTGGAAAGAGGTCAGAAGAAAGACAAGACCACAAAAAAAGTTTATGGAAATGCTTGCGATATGATATAAATTGAGTGAGAAGCACTTTGAGAAAAGCCATAACAGCTTGCTTTGTGTGTGCCAAACACTGAGTGGCTCTTTTATTATTGATTAGCAATAGTTAGAGAAGTAGATTAAAAATGACAAGTACAATTTTGACTCAGACACAAGACACGCACAGGATTCTCAGTATGAAATAGTCTCATAAATATGCATAAGTCTCGTTATATTTATAGATCAGTATTTCTGGTGTTGCCTGTGTATATGTGTGTACAGCACAGCTGTAGTCATGTTCATGGGATCCACCCACACAGTGACCTTAAACATCTCATATTAATCATTTTGAACACATCCTTGTAAATTCTTAAATGAGTAATGTCACATACACACACTCATACATACAACAATGAAATATCAGTGTTGACAACATGGCTTCCAGTTGCATTTACCTGTCTCCTTTTGTCACTGAAACGTTGTGTAGTGTAGCATAACATCTCTCTGGCTGTGTGTGTCTGTGCGTGCGCATGTGAGTCCGTGCAGTGACTGTATAATTTAATAAGTAGAGACAAAAAAAAATTCTCCCTGCCTCCCAAGTTAACCTGTTCATCGGCAACTTTCGGTATGATTGTGTTAAATGTCAAGTGATTTAGCAATTTAACATTTTGAAAATTGTGGATTTTATGCAGTTTGTCCTAGTAAGATTTACCAGTAACAAATTAAAGCGAGACCTAAAGCCTTCGCCCCTGTACTGGGGAGCTCAGTGGTCTATGTTTTGCTGTGGAAGGTAACAGGTTTATTTTACAGCCCTCTGCTGCAAACACCCTGCCTCATTATCTTTATGTTCAATTCAGTTCGATTCAATTTTATTTATATAGCGCCAAATCACAACAACAGTTGCCTCAAGGCGCTTTATATTGTATAGTCGATTGTACAATAATAGATACAGAGAAAAACCAAACAATCATATGACTCCTATGAGCAAGCACTTTGCTGACAGTGGGAAGGAAAAACTCCCTTTTAACAGGAAGAAACCTCCGACAGAACCAGGCTCAGGGAGGGGCGGGGCCATCTGCTGCGACCGGTTGGGGTGAGAGAAGGAAAATAGGGTAAAGACATGCTGTGGAAGAGAGACAGAGGTTAATAACAGATATGATTCAATGCAGAGAGGTCTATTAACACATAGTGAGTGAGAAAGGTGACTGGAAAGGAAAAACGCAATGCATCATGGGAATCCCGGCAGCCTACGTCTATTGCAGCATAACTAAGGGAGGATTCAGGGTCACCTGGTCCAGCCCTAACTATATGCTTTAGCAAAAAGGAAAGTTTGAAGCCTAATCTTGAAAGTAGAGATAGTGTCTGTCTCCTGAATCCAAACTAGAAGCTGGTTCCACAGAAGAGGGGCCTGAAAACTGAAGGTTCTCCCTCCCATTCTACTTTTAAGTACTCTAGGAACAACAAGTAGGCCTGCAGTGCGAGAGCGAAGTGCTCTAATAGGCTGATATGGTACTACAAGGTCACTAAGATAAGATGGGGCCTGGTTATTTAAGACCTTGTATGTGAGGAGCAGGATTTTGAATTCAATTGTGGATTGAAGGGAAGCCAAAACAGGGGAAATATGCTCTCTCTTTCTAGTCCCTGTCAGGACTCTTGCTGCAGCATTTTTCAGGGAGTTTTTAGGACTTCCTGATAATAATGAGTTACAGTAGTCCAACTTGGAAGTAATAAATGCATGAGCTAGTTTTTCAGCATCACTCTGAAACAGCATATTTCTAATTTTAGAGATGTTGCACAAATGGAAGAAAGCAGTCTTACATATGTCTGTTGCATTCCTCCTCTTCTCACCCCCAAACGAAATCTGTGGGTCTGACTCTGACAAACACCTCCTGCTTGACTGCGATATGTAACCAGCTTAGGAGACAGGTGAGAAAACTGCACCAAAGCAAGGCTGCAGGCCATCATGGCCTGAAACTGTATCTGAAGCAAGAGAATGAAATCGTCTCTATACACTCTGCAGTCTGCAGATCAACCAAGTCTGGGAGTGGATGTTGCAATTACATACATAAGAACTCCATAGAGCTCACTCCCATCAGGATGGCTGTGTCTGCATGGTGACAATCAAATTATTTGGGTGCGTTCATCGCAATCCAACCTCTGGTACTGAGGAAGAAGCTATGTTCATGCGTTTCTATGTGTTTGTTATCACAGTGTACTTCCATACTGGGATACTAACATACTGAATAAACTGATGAGGAATTCTTGCTGCAAACTGATTACATTTGAAGCTATGGTGGAGAGCATGGCACTAAACTGTCATTCACCTCTTGATAATCGTGACTACCCTCTGCATCACTCACTGAGCAGGTGGCACTCTTTTTCTAACAGCGATTGAGCTTCAGTGCTGCAAGAACAGAAACAGGACATTTTGCACATCTTATGTAAGTCATATCTACAGTGCAGCACATGTATCTGGCAGAAACAGAAGAAGTATTGCATTCTTTATACACTGTTATAAGGAGCCATTTTATTGTTTTTTGATTTTTATTGTGGTGTTTTTATTAGATTTAATAAGCTGTTTTGCTGTATTGATCTTTTTTACTGCCATATACATTATCTCATATTCATATTTCAGTTTGTAATTATGTTATTACTTGATAATTTTCTTATTTATTGCATTTTTTTGTTCCCACATTAGTTTTGATTTGATTTGCAATGTTGGATTTTGAGCTAAATTAATCTAAGCTATTTTGTTACACCTTAAATGTCATTATATGACAAACATATGAAAACACAAAGGAATTTCCCAACTTTGGGATAATGAAAGTGTAGCTTACCTTATTTCATTATTTGTTATTTGAATTCAGCTTCCCCTGTAGAGAGAAGGCTATATTGGGGTATGACATGCAGCAACGGGCTAGGATGCTGTGATAAGCAATAAGTTGCGTGCTCTGTACCAACTGAGCTTAGGAGGATGCGTGTCACCTGTCTTGCTGTACTGTGTGCGTGGCATTTCAAATTCATTATGAATATTCTATGCACTGAGTACAGTATGCGACTACAAATTTTATGGAAGTTGACAATTTACACCAGCAGAGTATGTCATGCAAGTTAAGAGTGTAAGAGATGTGAGCAGGCTTTGAATTCATGAGACTCTTAAGTGCTCTTAAAAAGGGCTGGGGCTACACTTCTACCAGTTTTAATTCAGCTCAAAAGAAGGAGGAATTGTAGAAGATTGAAGCATAGGGACAAATTTGGATAGGCCAAGAAGACTAAATTGAGTGGCTTTCAATATTTGACTTTTTTTTTTTTTGGAAAATATTTTTATTGAAAAAAGAAAACAACAGTACTTGCAGTTACCGAAATACAATCAACCTTTCTTCATTTTTCTAAGTAAATAAACTTATATATATATATATATATATATATATATATATGGAAAAAAAAAAACCCAACGCATTCTAAAAGAAACCCCCCCCCCCCCCCCCCCCCGTCCCATACAGATCAACACAACCATCAAACATATTAGAGAAATATAACAGTAGCAGAAGTACATTTAAACAGGCAATACCTCTAGACTAGCAAAATAAGAGATAAAGGGTTGCCACTTGTGAAAAAATTTGGCTGTGCAACCTCTCAACGTATATTTAATTTTTTCAAGTTTTAAAAAAAACATGACATCTTTAAGCCACCGGGAAACAGTAGGATACTTAACAGACTTCCAATGCAACAATATTAGACGTCTGGCTAATAGGGATGTGAAGGCTATAATATCCTTTTGTGTGGAATCAAGTGTAAGTGAGCGAACAGGAATCCCAAATACAGCAATCAGAGGACAAGGACGAAGAGTTACCCCAAGAACAGTTGACATAATAGCAAAATACCCTGTCCAGAAACCTTGTAGATCAGGACATAGAAAAAACATGTGGCTAAGGTGACAAGGAGAACCATGGCATTTATCACATTTATTTTCCACTTCTGGATACAATTCAGAAAGTCTAGACTTAGAGAAATGCACCCTGTGTATGACCTTAAATTGAATAAGTCCAAGACGAGCACAGGAGGTGGAAGATCGTACCCTCGCTATAGCCTGTTCCCAAGACTCCTCATGTATTTGAATTCCTAGTTCTCCTTCCCACGTACACTTAAGCTTAACATTAGAGTGGTTACTAAAAGACAGAATAGCATCATAGAGTTTCGAAATGGTTCCTCTATGATGAGGAACAAATGATAACGTAGTTTCCCACTTCTGTTCTGGAGGTAAAGAGGGGAAATTTAATATTTGACTTTTTAACTTTTATTCATAAAGTTGTATCTGTATCTGATAAAGTGCAGATATGAAAACTGGATGTTTCAAAAGTGTCTAGTGCCTGGAAAAACATTGCTCCAATGATTATGAATTGTGTTGTGGTCTGGGTGAGAATCCAAAACAAACAAAACAAAAAAAAAACCTGCTTTAAAGTACCATTTTCTCTCATAGTATTTCAGAACATCACCATAGGAGTACCAGCTCTGTCTGTCATTTGAGTCTCGCCTTGCATACCTATTGATTTTTTTCATTGATTTTTTTATTAACTGCTCCTAGAAGAAGCTGAGGATAGGTCGTGTCCATTGCAATAACTGCCATTTGTTCTCCCACAGTCGAACTTAAAGAACAATCAGTAAATCGGAATAAAAATTCCGATTTAATGATCCCTGTGCTGGTGTGTAATAAGCGTTACACCTTCTAGTTGCTTCTAGCAACCTTCCCAACTTGTGCACTGTGTTACTTCACAGAAAGTTATCGATTCATTTGCAACTATAAATCAGACAATGGACTGAATTCCCAATGGAAAATTTGTTTCCTATGCAGTAACACTTTGCTTCACACGATTCAAACAAGTATGAAAACAGTCTGCAACTGTCTCACTGTAACTCTTTCACACTATAACTAATGTAATTGTGGATTTGTGTGTTAAAGATATACATTTCAAATACCCTGATCTCAGAGCATGCTTGGTCATGGATAAAATTGCTTTAGAATTCTTTCTCTCTCTGACTGTGGGATGTATTTCTCTAAAGCTAATCTTATGAGAGAATGAAACAGAGGACCAAATTGGATTTCTTAGCAGTGAGGCTGATTAATTAGTAGCATCAATTAACATGAACACTCATTAGCATGGAGAGTTAGCTTTGAGGCATTTCTGTCTGCTGAAAACAGTTTATTCCTGCCACTACGCAAATCATGAAAAGACCAGTGTTTTTCTTTTTTCTGATCAGGGTTGGACACGGCAAAGCAAAGGAACATAAATACAACGTGTGACATATCATTAATTTAAAAGCAAACTGGGAGAAATCAAACATGACTAAACCAAGGGGAAGGAAAACTAGAAACACTGACATGAGACAAGGGACCGTCAAAGTAAAACAGGAAGTATAACACAGAGACGTGGATTAAAGCCTAATCTAAATCTAAAGCCTAAATACTAAGAATGAACACAAGCAGAAAATCATGAAAGGCAATAACCCAGGAATTAGGGATGCACCGATACCGGGTATCGGGGACGATACTGTAAAATGTGTGTGTACTCATACTTGTAAAAGTTAACCGATACCATGAACCAATACTAACTTATTTCATTAATCAGAGGGTGGCTTGTCATTTCTGTTGTAGTTTTCTGGATTGGCCACTAGGGGGACATCCCACGCTAAACAGGCACAGGGTTAGGCAAGTGAGACTGGCGGCTCCAGATAAAAAAAGAGGCTGCTGTAGCTAGGCTAAACAAAATGTCAGCAGTGTGGACCGGAACAGCCAACTTTAACTCAGGTTTTGGAAAAGCGATGAAAAATGTCAAGAGAAAATCCACGGGCAGTTAAAATAACAGAGGCTCTGACTCATTTTATTTCTCTGGATGACCAGCCAATGCCGGTCGTGGAAAACATAGGATTGCACCGTCTTGTCAGCATACTCGAGCTGTGATATGAAATATAATAAATAAACAGAAGTGATTATTTATTGTTCCGAAAGCTGGAGACAGTGCCAATAGTTCAGTGATATTTTGTTAAATTACAATGTGGATACTCCGCAATAATTTAACAGAAGTGCTTATTTTGCACTTGAAATTTTTTTGTGGTCATTTTTATTAAGATTTTATTTTTTATCGGCAGAGAATAATATAAAACCTGTCTTCCAATTCATTGCATTTGTGTGTGTGTGTGTGTGTGTGGTAGAAGAATCGGTTTTTGTACTCTGTATCGGCAAGTACTCAGATCCAAGTATCGGTATCGTATCGGTTTGAAAAAACTGGTATCGTTGCATCCCTACCAGGAATATAAATTCCTCAAACTTAAAACAGTGGATCGATGACTCAGTGTTTAGAGTTTTGTGGGTTTATGAAGTGATTTATCTTCTAGTTCTAATGTTTGTTCCTTTAATCATAATATCCATGTTTCCAGTTCTGTTCCTTGGTTGATGTTAGTTCCCTTTGTGATCCCTGTCTTTCCAGTTGTGTCCCTGTGTCTGTCTGGTTTCTCAATATTCTTTCTCCATGGCCGTCTAGGTTTGTCTTCTCGAGTTAATACATCTGTAGTCCAGGTCCCTGCGTTTTTCCCTTTCCTGTCCCTATGCTCTCCATTTTTCTCCTTTGTCTCCATCTTTGTTTTGAAAGTCTTATCCTACACAAAACATAGTGCAACATTTCATAAACTGTCCACTGCTAAATAATGAATCAATGAATGCTTGAAAATATTGGAACATAGGAAAGGAATATCTTTAAGGGAAGAGCTGAAGTGCTGAAACTGAGGCCCAAGTGTGTGGCTAAACCTTCTCAGAGGTTACCACTGCCTGGTCATTCACTGTCCCAGTGCACATTATTTAATTGCATTTCATTATTCACTGCTAATTTATTACGCTCTGTGAAAGAGAAAATTAATGCACCAGTTTAATTGAATTGTTATGTCTCTACACAAGTGTGCTTGTTAGTGGGCCCTCTCACTGCATTTTGCTGCTTCTGAATATGCGCTGTATCTTCTGGCTTAAAATGAATTGTGACAAGAACTTATTATAGTGTCATAGGAAAGTTGTTTTGTTTTTTTGAAAACTTTGACAAAGTGCAAAACGAATCATTAGCGACTCTCACAGGATTTTGTCTGGAATTCTTTTCTGCTGCCTTAGACAGTTTCAGGCAGTTATTTTTATCCCAATTAAATTGGCATACCCTATAGGTGTTTAGCATTTTACTGCAAAGCATGGACCTGCCTTAGAGAAAACAAAAACTAATAAAATTAAAAAAAAAAAACTGATTTGAAACAATGTGTCACAACAGTAGTTAACCTAAAAAAGAAAAACACATAATTGTACCCACTTTATATCCATAAATGAACAAGTGTAAAGTAGAAACTGGTAGTAGATGTGTGCCTCCATGAATCCTGCTGTGCTGGGATCTTTTGTTAACGCAACAAGAACACAGTGCAGCACAGTAAAGCTCTCAGCGACTTTCAAGAAGTTTCTTGACTTCTCTGTAGCAATTCTGATGTTTGGGTTTCTCTGTTTTAAAAGTATAGATATCAAATGAGGCAAACTTTTTGCTTTACTTCTAAAAATAGTTGTGTAGTGCACCCTTTCCACTAAAATAAAAGACTGTTATGGTTCTAAGCAGATTTACTTTGCAGCATTGCACAGAATGAAACATGAAACCAAGAGAAAACTGAAACAATCATTAGTTGGAGTCGATAAGATTTTGAATTGTGCCTTTGTTTGTCACTATGGGTCATCATGTCAACCGGAGGATAGGCTGTGGTTTATGCAATTGTCTACAGTGTAGAAAGAGGGTGGCTGCGTGACTGTAAAACTGATATTATGACAGACTGGGACTGATTAATTACTAGCCTCAATTAACACAGAGTCTCATTAGTGTGTGGGTTAGCTCTGTGACTTCCTATCCAATGTTCCCTCTAATTTTTCATGTGTCTGAGTGAACACAAACTCCCTGAGCGGTCCCTTGGTCCACTGTGAGCAACAGCAGACGTCTACACTATGGTCACGCCAGCATCGAATCCATCCAAGTTACATGGTTTATTAAAATAATCAAATTACAGCGTTTATGTTGTAATTTGTTGCTTTTAATTAACTGCTTTAGCCCACTTACAATGAAAATTTTAAATAATCTTGTTCATGACCTGTGTAGTATTTTAACACTATTGGAAGTAAAAATAACTTGAACTCCAATTTTGAAAACACAACTTTCTTTTTTTTTTTTTTTTATAAAGCTCTGACTTGTATTATGAGTCTGTGGTCTGGGAGAGAGTCCTGTAACTCTGTCTGCAAAATACAGTAAATAATGACCAATGTTGGGCAATTAATTATATAGTTACTTCTTCAAAAAAGTAACTGAGTTATGGAAACAACAAAGTTTTTTGCAGCTGTTTACCTAAAAATGCAGCCAAGGTATTTTTTTAAATAAACATTTCAAACTATTTACAGAACAATCAGCTGTTCTGCATCAAATCTGATGCCACACAAATTATTCGTGCCACTCCAAAAAATATTTTTTGTCCACTAGGAGAACAACAGCCTGATACCTGCAGGCCTGACAACAGCAGATGTATCACTGCTGTAACACCTGTAACATTCAGCAGTCGCCTCATTATTCTGACACGCACAACAAAACTATTGACTACACTACACTATGACTACACGAGATTTGCGCTAAACGTCGCAAATCTCTCACATCTCAAAACACCGCCGTTACTCCTAACACTTCCCCCCTTCCTTATAAAACACTATATTTACTGCGGAAAAAATGGTGAAAACAAACAACGATAGTAATCAGGGAGAAAACCAACCATTGCAGATATTTTTATCATAACTCTGGTTTTACGTGGCCGATCAACACAATTTAAAAACTGGTATAAAGTCCACACTTTTTCCGTCAATTGTTCCGTCTGTCCTGCTCACATCTCCAATGGTTGTACACTTGTCAATTCAGGTTGTCATTAACGTGGCTTCACTCCACATCAGCCGCTTTGCTAGCTAAAACACCGGTGTCGGCACATAAGGACACTGCCATAGCCTGTCAACGACGTTGATTGGCTGTGTATATACGAATGTGAATCGCATTACTGGCTGGACTATGGGATAAGGTGGCATCGTTCTAATCCCATACGGGAGCAGCCAGTCACTTACTGACTAACACTGCAAAACAGAATTGATAACGTATTTACTTTCATTTCAATTCAGGTTAGATTTTTTTTGTGTGTGTGTAACGCAGATTTTCGATGCGCAGAGACCGTGCCAGCAGTGCGCAATTGCGCACACGCGCAGCTTAGAGGGAACATTGTTCCTATGTCTTGTGTGGGTGAAGTTTTTACTGCTTACACCTTCCCAACTCTGTCTCTTATGATTTGTCTTTCTCTTTCAAACCTCTATTTCTGTCTCTTTCTTCCCTCTTGTGTGTTTCTACCAACATCTGTTCATCATCCCTGTAATGCATGTGTGACCGATGTGTACTTACGCTGCGTGAGGGCAACTTTGTGTTTGTTAACGTGTTTGTGTCCTTATTCTCTATTCTAATTAATGAGATGGTCTTTGAAATTGCTAATTGCTGCCTTTTTGACCCAGCTAAGGTTTTATTAAGGTGTGCAGTTGCTAATGTAAATGAGTCAGAGTTGTGTACAAGAGCTCAGTAAATCATTCTAATAAATTGAGCGTCTGAAAAACTGGCAGCCTTGTTCTTCTTAAAATATAATCAACAGGAATCTGTTTACCATTTCCTCCATTTTTTATTCATGCTCAAATCAGATTTCATTGCTCTCCCACTTTGTAGTGTTTTCAAAATGAAATTGCCATAATAGACATGAAAGCACAGATTGTAGTTTTCACAGTAATAGCTCTTTTGCACTTTTTTGTCTTGAAACAAGAGTTAACCTGATGGTTGTGCTTTGACAGTTTGCAATTTTCAACAGTCCTGACAGCTGAAGGTGGTGATGCAATGATGTGGGGAATGTTTTATCAGCTCGTGACTCAACAAAACCCTCAGAAACCCTCCTTTGACTACAAATCTTTAAAGTACTGGGCTGATATCAGACGGATCCGTCAACCCGGGCTCTGAAGGCTATTCGGTTTTCGCTAACCAATCACTGGATCAAATGTATTCATCTGAATATTGCCATTTCAAGGAAGCACCAATGTCATGTACAAGTTTTGATTTTGATGTGGTTTTAAGAGTGGACCAGAGTAAAGAAAAAGCTTCATCATTTCCCTCCATTTGTCCTCAGTAGAAACCACAATGGTCTAAAAAACCCTTTTGTTGAGTACAGTTTGAAAAACTGGAATGAGTAATATTTTAGGACGTCTAGGTTACAGGCTGATTTTCCATTAAGCATGCAACAAAGAGATGCCTCATACTTTTTGTAGACAGTTTAATATTTGTCAGTAAACCCATACCTTTAAGGCTTTGCTTTTAATTAGTATTTCTTACTGTGAGAGATGAGATCTGGGCCTGAGAACTGCCCCTTGTAGGGAGGACTGGGTTGTTTTCCCATTTCTAAGCACAGGTGCAGGTAATTAGGGTGTTTCTCTTGTTGTTTAAACCCAGAGTCTTGTGCGGGAATTCTTGGTGCGAGTAGTGTGAGTCGTGGCATTTAGCCTTCTTAATCTTTCTAAAGGTGGATTGGTGGAGGGTTCATAGCCCCCTGTTGGAGAGGCAGGCTATAGAAAAATGTTCTGCTCGAGTCTCTGTGGAGTGTGATGCTAAAATCTGTTTTTACCCTTTAGGAGAAAGCTTTGTTTGATTACCATGGGATATCTGTAGTGCACTGTGCCACCTCTTTTTGATACTTATCAGAGTGGAGTCCTAACCTGGAGACGGATAATTGAAAGACAGCTGTCTGGTAGAGTAGGAGGGATATTCCTTTCGAGGTAACCTGCACAGTACGCTTATATCTTGCTTTAATTTACGTATCACAAAGCTTTTGCTTTCTTAGTGTGGATTTCTGCTTGGCCATCAAATACTTTTCTTACATCCTTTTTTTGCCCCTTTAGAGCTGCAGTGTAGATTGCCTGCATTACACCTGTGACACAGGGCAGCTTTTTTCCTTTATTTTCTTTTTATATTCCCTGCAGTGCTTGTCCTGTATTTACGTGTCCGGCTACTTACTGTGTTGCAGCACAATTTGTTTTATTGTTGCATTTACTCTTTAAATAAAGACCTTTTTCTGTATGTGTTATTTGGTGCTGCTTTTACATGTACATTTTCTATATCAACATTAAACCGTGTGAACTGAATGCATGCCCATAGCTCGTCTCATATTTAAATCGTGCCACCTGTGGGTCACTTTACCTTTTTAAAAAGTAGTTTATTTCAGTGGAATATTATCTTTGGGTTTTTGATTTGGTCTGTGTAATAACCTTTTAGAGAATCCATTAAAATAACCATTTAAATCAAGGGAAAATAATACATTTATTTGATCAAAAGAAATTGTTATGTATAGCTGTTAGTCACTTGCACTAAGACCAGAAAAACATTGTTAAAAGCAATGTGACGAATACTGTACAGAACTTGGGCGTACACTTGTCAATCTATCCTCCACCTGTTTAAAGCATGAAATATTGAAATCCCTTCTCGGATGGAAAGAAAAGTATAATGTGACCAAATGGCAAAGAGCTTTGAGGGTCTCGAAAAGTGCTATATAAAGGCAATCCATTATTATTATTAAAAGGTTTTTGCAATCAGATAGTAAAATGGGGAATAACCAGAAAGTAATATTTTGATAAGATAACCAAATTATATGAAATCTATCTAATGAGAACGTATCTGTCACAGGAGATCAGTTTGACATCTTTAATAATCGCAGTTGCTGTGAAAAATGATGTATTGAGATGTGGCCACACTTGTATAACAATGCTGTGTGCTGTTATATACGGGGCTAAAATAATTTTATCAGCAATGATTGTACCATACTTGGAATCGGTGTTTCGCTGCTTAACCCTTTCATGCATGAATCATGACAACCTCAATCAGGTTTTTTTTATCAGTATTTTTATGTATTTTTTGGTAAGTTTGGAGCCAAAGTAACGAAAGGAAAATGTATCACAGGATTGTTTTTCAGCCTAGTTCTTAGATTATATATAAAGTTTTTTTAAAGCTTGATTTCACTGAGAAGTTAGCAATTAGAAGATTTTCTCAGATCTTTACCAGATAGTCTGCTGGAAAACTATTGATTATATTGTTTAAAGCTGGTCGTATGCAGTGCAGTAGTGTACACCCCAGCTTAATGGTGAAATGCATGAACAAACAGACAGACTTTGTAAAACAATCCCTGCTGCTGTCATGGTAAGTTCTGTGTGGCAGACAGGATGAAGTTAAACTCAGGGTGCAGCTTTATTGCCGGGAAAAACGCTACATAAATAATGAACTTCACAAAAGCAAACCAAAATCTCAAACATGAAAACTAAAAACTAAACTGTATACTGGAAACTAGAAACTAGGAAACACTAAGAAATGTCCAGAACGGAAGAAACGCAGCTGGGACAAATCTGACATAATGAGATGAGGGAAGGTAAAACTAGATATATTGACGTAGGATGCAGACTATCAGAAATAGACAGGAAATATGACACACACACGCCACCACCATCCTCTCACTCCTGCAACTCTGGATCGAAAATGGTCAGGGTGTTAAAATGAAAATTGATTTGCAATAACTGAAAATCATTTTGTGAAATTTTTTCTGCACTTCTAATATCTACAGAAGGAGAAAGCAGGTCTCAGGAAAACCTCTTAGAAAACTAAATGTGTAAATCCAAAGTGAAGGTGAATCAAAATTAAGGAATATAAAGATATTTTCAGGCCATGTAAAATCCAGTAATAAATCTTTGGATGTATTGTATTACCCTGTGTTCAAAGGTGCAAGTTGCATTTTCTGCATTAGCTGTTCTAACAAATGTCTTTTTCTGTGCATACTCTTGTCATATTACTTTAGTCTTCAGTTAGTTATAGCCTAATAGCAAAACTGTTGTGCTTGTAGACATGACCTGATTTTTCTTAAGTTGCTAAACAGCTCTACAGTAAAGTAGGAGACAAATCCAAGTCTATAAATGTTTGTTGTGATTTTCTGCACGATCTGATATCCTCGTGTTGGTGTTGTTCCCAGATCATCATACTAAAGGTTGTTCCAGGATCAACATTGCAAGTGACCAATCAGAATGTTGTGATGTCATACTTTTGCGACTTCGGGAAAAACCGGCGTAAAACAAAAAACTGTACTTAAGCTGCGAGAAACCGCCTTTGTCTGCCGATCAACGGACCCTAACCCTGACCCTAACCCTTTAATAAATGCTAAGCAGAATTGATATTGTCCTTGCAACATTGGAATTTCATAAATGCACGAATGGGTTGGTGCGCAAAAGAATAACGTCACAATAATCTGATTGGTCACTTGCAATGTTGAACCTGGAACAACATTTTCATGATGATCTGGGAACAACACCAACACGATGATATCAGATCATCCTGATTTTCTTATTGTAAAGTTGGTTATTACAGTATTTCTTGTGCAGTTCATAAATCTCAGACACATACAAAAGCTGCCACTGTGAAGAAAGACACACTAGTGTCAATAATAGAGGAAGGAAGGTACAGTATCAATCAAACTCATAGTTTCCAGTAAAAACGCACGCATGCACACACACAGAGACAATTCCACATATCCAGACAACTACATCCACTTACACAACAACAATGGTGATGGCAGCACTGTAAAATGGTCTATCACCAGATTATTGTTCATCACACGGCAGCTATGGGGATGATAGTTCTATCTACTGAGCACAGAAAGAAATGAAAAAGAATGGACACAGGAAGAAAAGGACATGTGACAGGATAGCAGGAGTTGCATCATCTGTGAATCATCCTGCATCCTGGAAAGAATTGTGCTATTGTTCATGTGCATGTGAGAGAAGGGAACAGGAAGCAAGAGAGAAAGGAAGGTAGCCCAAGATAATGAGAGGCAAAAGGAAAAAGGGAATGGGAAAAGATGTAGATAAATAGTGGATATAAGCAATTTTTCTAAGTGCTGTGACCTTGGGCTTCCTGTATCTCTCCGCCTCATAGGAGAATGTTCTCGTAAGTATAAGTGGATTTTTAGTTCCCTTGAAATTACTTTCTTCTAAATATAATAAATCATCAAATGTATTTTGTCCAGCTCCTTTAAGTCTAATAATAAAAGGTAAACACACTCATTCCACCCTATTTTAGCTTTTTGAGTGGAATCTGGAATCTAACAATGCATGTAATAGGTTTACCAGTTCTCTTTTAATAAATAACATTATCAATGTGAATTCAGATCATTTACTTGAGTGTGGCATGTTTAATGAAGTGGCTGAAGAAAATGGATATGACATTATTCTGAAATTGTTTTGACAATAAAAAATAGTCAAAATAAATTGTTCCAATTTGTTTTTTTGTTGACCAAGTAATCAATTAAACAACACGTGTTTTAGATGTACATTTATACATGTATTTACGCTATGGAATTTTTGCTAGCTTTGTGTTAGCATGCTCTTTGTGTATATGATTGCAAAGTTGGCTAACCCAGTTGTAAAATTCCGATTCCTTTAAACTGTTCCCCACCCCCACTATAACTGTACTGCTAATGCAGAAGAAGAAAAGGCATGTTAAGTTTTTTTCTATTGCCCGGTGTGCAGATAAGTACACTAACACTTTACACTGAAAAATGTAATGTGATTACATGACACAATACACCAACAACTCTCCAGTAGTTAGTAGGTCACCTCAACCTAATATCACAATAGACATGCTGGTCCACTGTGTCCATGCCATGCATTGCCTCCCCAAAACATGAAATATACACTCATGCAGAAGTTGCAGTTATCTGCAGTAACAGCAGGGGGAGATGTTCTATTTTTAAGCCAACATGAAAATAATAACGGGAAAGGGATTAATAGATTCGGACAATTAAGGCTCCTGGAATATACTTAATATATTTAAAGCCACAAAGTCGGTAGTGAGCATAAAAAATATTATCTCCCCCTGCTGGTAATGCAATTTCTGCATGCGTGTCCATCTCACGCTTAGGAGAGACAA
Organism: Neolamprologus brichardi; assembly: GCF_056152115.1. Lineage (NCBI taxonomy): Eukaryota > Metazoa > Chordata > Actinopteri > Cichliformes > Cichlidae > Neolamprologus > Neolamprologus brichardi. The sequence continues at coordinate 4,691,145 of NC_142122.1, forward strand.
AACATGTCTTTGCAGTCAATTCACAGAAAGGTTTCTTCTGGTTGGCTCTTCTCTATTTTGGCTCTGATGGATGGACACCCTATTCGGGGCAGTAATCTGTCAAATTCGCCAAATTTAGGAAAACAAACAGTAAAATTATGACTTTTCTTTTAATCTCTTTTATAATATAGATGCATCAATTTTATTACCAAGTCATGCTTCTTCTTTTTGATGATCATTCTATGAGCTTTGCAGTTAAGAAGCTCAAAATTTTGAAAGTAAGCATTCCTGCTACTCTCTTTTTTTATTTACTATGTATTTATTTATTTAAATAGTCACAATCATACTTAAAAATTGAATAAATAAATACTTTCTGATTAACAGAGCCCATGTTTCTCCTTTTGCTGCCCTCAGTCTGCCTCCCAACTTGCATCCTTCCTAATTTGTCACCCTCTCTGTCAACCACTGTCTTTTCATTGTTTTCTTTACTCTTCCTCTCCACTTTAGAGCTCCTTAGTAACCCTACTCTGTTTCTCCCCCTCCCTCCTCTCAGTCACAGTATGATCCCCTCTTCTCTTCTCTTCATTTTTTCTCCCCCCTACTCGTTTGCTCGCTGGCTCCTTCCCTTCATCTCTCTGCATTGCAGTATCTGTGTCAGCCATCGGCAGAATGTCTGGTGTGTGTGGATATTTGTGTGTGTGGACACTGCAGTTCTTCCTACTGTAAGCAGCTGGACAGCAACTGAGACTGATAGCAGTTGTTCAACACTCTCTTGTCTTTTCCTGTTTTTGCTTTGTTATATCTTTCAAATCGTTTACCTCCTTTTTATAATGCACTTTTTATCTTTTTTTCTGCTGCAGTATACATTCTATATTCACATTGACATTTATTCTCATTTAACTCTCGTATTCAGTTTCTCTCTAATTCTTTTTACTCTTAACATTTGTTGAACAGACATACTGCACAAAGCCTAACAGCTGATCTCTATTAATAGAATGGACACTTTTATCACAGCTTTCACATGACCATTGCTCAGTAGGACCACCCAGAGTGCCGACCAAATGAGAATATGCATCGTTCCCCTCAGCAAACAGACAGTGATCTCACCTCCTGGTGGTAGTAGACACTGGTATCTTTGTCTTCCTCCTGCCTGGCCAACTTGCTGGGTCCTGCTTGATCTCCTTAGAGCTACTTTTCTCATGCAGTGACTAATTAACACCCCAAAACGCCTACATTTTAACACCTTGCTACATTTTCTGCCCAAGAGCAAGTTTATTGTACTGTCCTTTGTTGAAACCTGGCAGACATCTGCTATACTACCACTACTACATGAAATGCCCTGAGGTGAGGAATTGAATTATTAATGAATAAATGTTTCTTCACTTTAAGCCATATGCCAGAAAAGGAAATAGGAAATGTCCTCATTGCAAGTCGTGGATGATTTTGAATTAATAATATATATTATTATTATTATTATTAAACAGAGTTTCTATATTCATTGTCCGACTAGCGCTCTTTCAGCTGGGACATCTTGACAATCATCTGGAAAAGCAACACCAGCTGCTTATTTCAACAACCCACCTTCTAATATCTGGATAACAGAACAGCTCGGAAAGTGTGAATAACAAGCATATTTCAATTATTTTTGCCAATTTTTTTTTTTTTTTTTTGCCCAGTTCAGTTTAATTTTGGGCTATATTTGAAATCCAGTTCATGACATAAGTTCTGATGTATCTGAGTGCCTAAGTATTTTTTGCTCTTTGCACTCAAGAGTATTAGCAGAGGGTTAGAAACGGCTTAGTTTCTTGGAAAAAGTTACAAAGACATGACTTCACAGTAACAGTGTCCGTGTCCTGTGACTATCAGGGTATTCCTTGCTTTGGTTACATAAGGCACAATAGGTCATAATATGTTTTTTTGTGTCACTGGAAATGTACCCTTGGGTATTTTTTAATTTTACTGTCATTAAAGGAAGTCTTTTAAACCTTTTAGTGCTCCAACTTGATGATGTTTAGCACTAAATCAAAGGAATTTCAGTCTAACTCAGAAGAGCTTTTCTGAGCTTACTCCAGGACCAGCAATGAGGTTTCCAGTCACATTACACCACAATTTTAACCCAAATTCCAAATAACTGGCAAAGCCATCTTTTCATTCGGTGTTTATCAGTGATTAGCATAAGTTAAGTCACCAACATCAACAGTTGTAGCTTTTGCAAATAAGGTGCTGGGTGCAAATAAGCAGTATTATATGTGAGGATATGACATTTAATTAACTTAAAACAGTGCAAACACTAAAAATGTTTAACAAAAAGCTTTTTCTTCAGTGTTACATTCTTACCTGTCTGCCATGTTTATTGTCAGAGTAACAATTATCCTCAGGCAAAAGTAACTACGGTGATTAACAACCTATTGTATGTTTAGTTCTTGTCTGTTAATAGCCAGGAATGGTATCAGCTAGTGTCTTGGCCTGATTGTTTTGCACCTTAAAATGTTTTTTGTGCAATTTGGACGGTTAGCAGGTTGAAGTTATCTTTAAACATTCAAATTGTTAGCAATCTATTATTCTTTTCTGCTCCATCTCTCCAACACTGAAGCTAATTTCATGTCCAATTATGTGTTCATTATTTTTGAAATCCTGCTGCTTTTTGTCTCACAATCTAATACATGCAGCTGCTGAAGACCCATCAAACCCAGCTGGCGTAAATATAGCTAATGATTAATTTAGCATAGATTTCCCCCATTCCCATCTTTTTTTTTCCATGCTGCTGTTTTTTAATGACTGGCTAGGTAGTGCAGGTAGTCATTAACGAAGAAGTGAATGCATACACTCCTACCTATTGATATATAGATGATAATGATGGAAAGACCTGATATGTGAGGCTGGGTCAGGTATAGGGCAAAGTCTGAAAACAGGCTTTGCTTTTTTTCTTCTTCTCATTTTAAAAATAGAAACAGTTTCTAATTCCTTGACATGGCAAGGCAGACTGTTTCTATAAAATGAAATGACCTACCACCTGCTCACATTTTGGAAATGACAGGGACGGTTAAGAGCCTGGCATTGCTGGAGCCAAGTGTAAAGTTGAAGTAAATTGGTTGGGTATTAGAGTGCAAGTCCATGTAATGACTTGCTGTAAGGATTTTAAGATATGCTGTAAAGCTCACAGCCTGCCAGTGAAGTGATGATCCCTCACCACCTGCTCTCAGTCTAAATGTTCTGGAAAGGTTGCAGATTACTCTGGTTGATGTTTATGCAGTTTAAGCTTAAAAAAAGGGTCTTGTAATCAAGAGTGGAAGAAAATATGTGTTTTCATGTGCCATGGGTCAAATATACCAGATAACACACAACATGTACAGACAGGTCATTAGTCATTGAATGCTGTAGACACTTAGACAGCATATTGTTTATAATTGGTCACAGTTTGTCTGTGGAATAAAGAAAACAATTGCGACCACTCACGGGACAAGAGAACAGTTTTGATTTAATTTGTAAGAATTGTGCCTTTCAAGGTAAAGAAAATAAGGAAAATATCCTAAAGTAAGTCAATTTATGTCAGAGAAATAAGCAAGTGTGAAAGCCAGAGTAAGACTGAAACCAGAGGGAAGCGTCAGGAGGGCTGTGGTTTCTATGGTTTAGTAAGTCAAGAACGGTGATTATGATATGACTTATAAGATGCAGTGACTGTACAAGACCTCTGAAGGTGCCTTATGGTTTATGCCCCCAAGTTATTAAGCTGATGGAGTTTCAAGCACCCCAACAACCTGCCACTGGTTTACAGTATTTCAAATTATTAATGTATATACTTTAAACCTGCTTTGTATTAATTGTGGGCTTTTTGTCATAAATGTGTAGTCTTCAAGTTGAGAGAAAGTCATGTTAGAGCAAAACTTGACTTAATCACTTGACTTAATCTCAATTGCTTCCACAGTTTGTTCTCCTCATGACTTGGTCTTCATATTCCAGATTTGCTTAAATGTAAGATCTCAACCCAATATCACGGTGAAGTGTTAAACAGACATGCCGGTCCAACATGTCCATTTCACACTTTGCCACACTTATTGCCTTGTTGAGCTATGTTCTGATGTTGTGTCTGTAAGTGGGTGCTGCAAACTCTTGCAACAATTTAGCAAATTTACATTTGCCCAACAAAAATATTTTATCATTAGGTCTTAAGTAATGCTTGCTTATATGCCATTAAAGTGTTGTGATCTGATTGGGCAGGAACATAGATTTATGCAGCAGATGTGAAATGAACTGCTATGGTCTCATATTAAGAAACTGCTAACTCACTGTAGCATCAGATAACATTACCCTTGACAATAGACTGTGTTCTGATGTCTGATGCTGAATACGTAGCTGTGAGCTGTGGGATTGCAGAGCATCTGAACTTCTCTGGGTATATGGATCTCTTCCTGCTATTGTTTCCTCTCTGCATGTCAACTCACTACAAGACTTCAAATAAAAACTGACAACAAAATGAAAAATTCAAGACTTTATCCTATTATGTTCTTATCTTTCCAGTCAGTGTTGTCAGGCCATGCTTTTAAATTAGTTTGGGGATAATCTGTAGTTGTTCTGCCTGTTATGGACTGGCTTGATGGTTGATACATGGAGACAAGTGAACAACACATAATGTTGCAGATCTGATCCACACAAAAAAACTGTTGCTTGCAGACACATTCACGAAAATTTGTTCTTAACCTACCAGAGCCCTCTCTGGAATTCCTATCAGTCAATCATTCTTTGTCGACATCCATTTCGCACAGTTTTCCAATCCTTTTATCCCAAACGGTCTATAAACCTGGGGAACCATCTGTATTGGTTCTATTCATCAATCATTGCAACCTTCTCTGTATCCCAATCCCACTGTAGCTCGTCTTCCCCCTGTCAGTCAAGGCCTATTGTATGTGCAGACAGGCAGCTAGACAGATCGGTAAAGTGTTCAATTCATCTATCATTCAATCACTATCCACTTCTACATTCACTGACTTGAATCTGCAAAAGAACTTTTTCCTGAAACAGAATGAATGTCACTAAGACCTGGGGATCCATCTCTCAGTTGGCTAACAACTCATCATTTCAAGCCAGAGGTTTCTAAAAAATACTTATACCAATTATAAATATTCTTTATGACATGGAAAATGACCAAACATGTTAGTGACAAAAAGTTTGTTTAAACAAGTTAAGTTCATAGCTGTGATAGGGTTCAGGCCCCCAGTGAACCTTAATTGGAAAAGTGGAAGAGGATAAATGGATGGAAGTTTAATGAGTCTGGTCATATGAGCTCTTGTTGTTGTTTCAATCAATCAATCAAGGCTTTATTCGCCACATGCAGGTTGCCGGGCAGTGAAATGTTTCTAGAAATGGCAGTGCTGGTATAAGGATCATGTTAGGTCATAAAAATCCTTTTGGATTTTAAGATTTTTAAGAACTTTGATCTTCTTAAGTTCAAGTTCCTCAATCATGTTAACTTTAGGAATTGCTTGCAGTTCTTCTCCTATCAGAGAAATTGCGTAAAAAGGCACTGATATTTTTTTGTTTTTTTTAATGGAACTGATAGTTCCCAGATGATGGACTTGGTGATTTGTTACTTTACAGAATCAATAACACTAATGTGTTTAACTCCCCTATTTACTCAAAAACGAGAGCAAATTTGAAGTAATGAATGGAATATTATTTTGATTCTGGATTATCACAAATTCCAAAAAGGAGGGGAAAAAAAGGGAATTGGTCTATGCTCAAATGTTACTATCTGCTCTCTCACCCACCCAAAAATACACAAAGTGTGGTATATCCAATTACTCTAAGTGTCTGCTGTGGTCTGACTTCACTAACATAGGACTTTGCTGCTGCAACTGTATTGGTCCCACTGAGCTAGATAAAATCCATCAGTTAACCCACTGTAACTGAAATGGATTGCGTCTATTTTCACCAGCTCTCTTGACACATTGTGCAGTGTAATCTGACAAATAGGCTTTCATTTCCAAAAAAAAAATACCTCAACCTTAAAACCTTAAAAACAAACATACCAAAAGTAATGGGGTGTTGTGAGATGTGGTAGTAGCCGAGAGTTTTCTGCAAGATTGTAATTGTCTCGCAGTGTTTTGTCACATTTTTCTTCTCTCTGTGTTTGCAGGAGACAACTTCAGGGGGAACAGTGGAAAGCTAAAGCACCTTGGGCTAACAGAGACTCATAAGTTTTACAGGAAATAGACTTGGGGGGAAAGAATGGGGTGAAACTCTACCTTGTCGACATATCTTAACACTTCCTTTTAATGAACTTCCTCTGCCTCGCTTTTTGCTTTGTGTTCACAAGGATATACCGTCACAGCGAGGTGGGCTGATGTGTTTGTTAAACAGACCCAAGACTCAATTTGAACCAAAAACGAGCCTTTATTTGGGCTGATGGCAGACGCAAACATGAAAACTAAGGTGAAAAGGGTACAAACGCTAAACTGAGAAACTGGCTATGATACTGGTGAAAACTGTGACATAGCATAACAGACGACCTGACGATGTGTGAACGGAAACACACAGACTAAATAAACACAAGGGTTAATCAGGGGGAGTGGAAACACACGAGGAAACAGCTGACACAAATGAACCTAACGACATCACAAGGGAGGTGAACCTAAACACAATGACAAAGACACAGCAGGTTCTTCCAAAAGAAACCAGGACACACTGAGAAAATAAAATAATCAAAGAATAAAACTAAAATACACAAAACACTGGGTCAAAAACCCGTGACATATCCATCCATTATTATTATTATTTTTATTATTATTATATACTGTATCTTGCATTATGTATGCATTTTTAAAACATCAAAAATAGGAGCTCGATCAGTCTCATACTGTCAAGTAAATATATTGCATTATTTTATCGTATTCTTTTAGATCTTTAATCAGAATGGATGCAGCTCTGGTCAGCTATGACAACTGGACTGGAGTGCATTAGGCTACATATCTAAATGCAATGTTAGGCAATGTTAAGCTATATCTGCTGGTTTATAAGCACTAAAAAACTAATTGAGAGTGATGGGTTTAGAAGTATATGTAATTCTGAGTCTGGGTTAGTAGTTTGGAGCCTTCAGATCTACTGGTCCAAGGTAGAGGAAAGGGGGCTTCAGTCATCAATACATACGTCAACACAAGAAAAATTGTTAAGCAGATGAAAGAAAGCACTTAAATCCAGAGTCAGATGTTGCTACCATCTGCCTTCAGCCTGTCAGTGACTCACTGTCACATGTCACAGACAAGCTGATCATTCACACGGCATTTTATTCCTCAAACCGATTTCAAAAGACGATGGTGCAGAAACACCCTGACCGAGAGCTAAGAGAAAGAGGGAACAACACAGGAGCTTTATTAGAGAAAAGAATAGGTTATACATATGCTTAGCAGACACGACCAACTTGTCATCAGTTAAAGTTCAAAGCAGTTAATCACATCTCTCTCCTGGTCTTTTCCTCCTTCCTTGCTATCTCTTTTTCTCCGGCTTCCTTTCTAAAGGTTATTGAGAGGAGACAACACAGAGGAGACTCTCGACAGCAATTTCAGTCTAGTATCTTCATTTATCCTAATTTAATATTACATTAATTCCCCCCAAAGCAGTCTTAATTAGATAATATTCTGCTTTTAAAATTATTTTCTTTAAACACAGCAGGAGAATTTGGGATTTGAACAGTATTATTTGGATCTGCACAGAAGCCTTTGAATCTGTAATAATACACAAAGATCTATCTTTAGTTTTCTGATGCAGTAATTTGTACAGTAATCCAAATTACTAAAAAGTGCATTTATATGGTGGAACACATGCTGGATATACAAACGTTTGTACAGAAGTGAAAAGTTTAGGCCATAACTTTTAATTGTATTTAGCATAGGAGAGACTTAAAAACTATCTGTTGTAATAATTCATGTTTGCTCATTAGAAGAGGTGAACTTTGCTCCAGGAAACTGTCCTCCAATTAAAGACAGACCTCAATCGATGGATGGTTTACCAAAACACTGGAGACTGCTATCTGTTTGCCTCTGAAAGAACTTGATAATTACTTTCCAGTAAGACAGGTGGATAAAATTATGGCCTTGAAAGCTGCCTTTTTTTCCAACCATCTCAAATAAGTTCCTCAAAGACTTTTTGGACCTTGAGGAAAGTTTATTATTTCTTTGTAATCAACACTCGAGTGGTTCTTGCACTTTCGCTGCATTAGAGGTGCAGTTGAAGATGGAAATGGTTAAGCCAGTTGGTGTCCTAATAACAACTTGGGAAGAGAAGAACCTCAACTACCAAGTTCATATTATAAGTTTCTCACCATATTTTTCACACTTGCATCGTGGTCACGTTTTGAAAGCCGAACTGCCAAAGCACAAAATGACAACACACTTATCTCGATATTGAGTATTTACAGAAATATGAGTTCACAGGAGAGAGTATAAACTGCAGAGGCACACAATACACAGAGCAGAAAGAGATCATCTGAAAATCAGCTGTTTGTGATGATGTTGCTATGACTCACTCAAGTTGCCTTCAAAACCTTTTTATATTTTCTTATATATATATATATATATATATATATATATATAATATTATCAAATGACAACCCCACAGAAATAAAATGATTACTGAACTGTAGTTCTTACCTCTTTCAGTTTTACATCATTTCTGGGATGCCAAAGAAGAAAAATTCATGCTGAAGACATCACTGTAGGACAATTAAGTCAGCATGGCCACTGAAGGTGACTTTTTTCATGTTGGAACAAATTGAATATCACTGAATACCTCTCATTCTTTGGGAGACTATAATAAAAATAAATATCTAAGTTACCCTATGTCTGCTGGATATATTCAGCCAATTGAAGCAGTTTGACTTGGTGCATTATCCTGATATTAGTCATTTGAGGCCTAAATAAAAGAAACTGGTCAACAGTCATACGGAGGAACTCCACACACTGGGAGTCTACCTGCAGCAGGAGCCTGGGCAGGTTGATTCACTAAGTCACAGGTTTGTTTTCCCAGTCTTGAGCTGTCCAGCTTAAGTGAGCTTGTTCGCACTGTAGCCTCAGATTTCCTGTTTTTTGGCTGACAGTTGCAGGTCTACAGCTAACAAAAAGATTTGTTTTTCTCTCTAGAGGCTGATGTGATGACAAGCCAAGAGATCAGCAGTTTCAGACATAGCCTACTCGATCAGCCCGTCTGACACCAACAATCTGGGCACTTTCAAAGTCACTGAGTCACATTTTTCCCATTTGGAAGTTGAACATTAAATGAAGTTTATAAATGTATTTTCATGATTTTAAAATTTTGTTTCCTGCTTGGTTCAAATAATTGTCTTTTATTTAGCCAAGTCAAATTGTCACTGAGTTTCAAAATGCCATTTTAAAAATGTATATATCAATATTTACATGTGGACCTCACAAGATGTAATACGAATGAATAGAGACCAAAACTGAAAAGAGAGGCTGGCTGATTGGTTCTTTCATTGAGTCTCTTTCTCTTTTGGCTGCAGACCTCATGCGGCTAAACTCTGAGAAGCGAGGAGAGGAATAAAATCGAGATTAGGATTTACATCCAGCAGCAAGACCCCATGTAGGCAGATTCAAGAAATAGTAGAAAGAAGAGAGAGTGGAAGAGATTTATAGTTGGTATTGAATATGCATGAATATCAGTAGCTCCGGACACTTGCACATGGACAGGGCAGCCTGATATTCTAGAAAGCAAGAGGAATTATGTATGACTGGGCAGAGCAGAATATCCCTGAAGTATGACTGTGCATGGCTCTCACCTTTTCTGCCTGTCTGATGTTTATTTAAACATGGTTCCCGGGCATATCGAGCCATACAGCCTCTTAACGTCCAGCTCAGTCACGTTCTCTTCACCTTACTTTATCTCTCTCTGTCACTTTCTTCTACATAATTCAGGGCGCTTGACTGCTTGAGCAGGAATGAGAATGTGATTGAAAGGGTCACCTCCTTAAATCTGCAATTTCTAAAAGGAAATCTGTGTTTTCCAATGCGATGGGTGCCAGAGGTTAACAGTTTATTGGCAAGAGCTGCATAGCATCTGGGATGTCACCAGTGATGTTAAAGGAATAGCAATGTGATGCTATGTTGTTCCAGTTATAAATGAAGCTCACAGACAGGGATGGATCCACTTTTTGGATCCTCACTTGTCATCACATTAAATTGTTACTTTAGCAGACAAAACACAAGGAGAAAGCATAAAAATGAGGTGGAAGGTTTACTTATTCAACATTTAGTAAATATTAAATTAATGCAAAGCATATGCTTTGACATTGGAAATGACTAAAACAAAGCATGACCAATGTACATTTTTTAAGACTCATATTGATATCTGGTGAATTGGTGGATATCGGATTTAAATATTCGATATACAAAATTGCTTTATCTTTGAGACACATGAAACAAACAGATTGTCCTGGCATTTCCTATGTCTAGTTATTGATGAGTCCATGCTAATATATAACTAAGATTTTAAAGTGCAGTTTAAAATAATCTCGTTTAATTGTCACAACAGGTCTAGGATTTCTCGTTTGTGTTTTGCTCGACCAGATTAGCTGATTGTTGCGTTAGTGGTGTTCCAAACATTTGTCAACACCTGAGAAGTTGATGAGTGCCCTCTGTTGGACAGACTATGTAACATCAACACTCGTAACTCGATTGAAAGGTGTTTCTCCTGTTTTTTTTTGTTATAAAATTTTCATTTATCACTCATTATAAACACTGATAGTATTATATTGGCATATAGGAGCACAACAACAAGTTTGAGGTGTTGATTGGCAACCAAATTTCTCCAAATCGTCAGTCCAATCAATCATCTGTGGGATGTGCTGAACAAAGCAAGTCTGACCCATGGAGGCTCCACCTCACAACTTGCACAACTAACGGATCAAACGGACTAGCAGAACAATGTTTGTTTAAGCTTTTTTACTGTTTCTTCTCCTACTGCAGTCACATGATTTTTCAGATGCTCTGCAACAGAGCAGTCTCTCACTCCACGACAGCTGAATTGGATAAGCAGAAAAAAATGTATAATAATAAATATAGTAATAATAAAAATGGCAATTTCAAAAAATGGGAGAGATGCACGTTTTTCCCGATATACCAACAAAAAAAAAAAATCACAAATCTTATGTCTAAATGTCAGAACATCTTTAGTTTTAGTGTTATATATATATATATATATATATATATATATATATATATATATATACATACATACATACACACACATACACACACACACACATACACACACACACACGCGCACACGTTTAGCAAAAACAGGCAGCATGTCACAGAACCTTCCATACGTCATATATTTCTGCCTAGAATTGTAAGCTTATTTTTTATCAGTTTTTATCATTTATCATCAGTATTTTACAGGTTAGCAATTACATTTATTTTGTTTGATCTGTCAGGCTGTTTATGGAAATAAGCCCAACAGGCAAATGGTTTTATCAGACGAAGCATTTGGCAAATTGTGGAACATGCAGTCTGCCCTCTGACTGTGACTCGTTGAGTAAAAAAAATATTTACCTACTTTCAGTACTTGGCAGTTATTCATTTAGATTCCACCATGTCTGTGATGTCTGCATAAGAGTGTAACTCACAAATGAATAATTTCGGTAAGCAGCTGGAAGATCACAGCCTACAAGCCTTCAGCCTGACAAGATGGAGAGTTTGTCTTCAGGCCAGGAAGGTATTTGTCAGATAAGAGTTCAGCTCATCAGCCAGCAAAACTCAACAAAACACTCTTTACATTCTGCTAGATGAAACAATAATTTCTCACTTATATACAAACAGATATTTAATACTTGACAATACATCTATTAAAGCTGCTACTACTACCACTGTTACAGTTAATACAATGACTGCCATTGCACAGAAGTGGAAACATTTGAGCCCTATACAAAACAAAGTACCAGATCAGCAGTAGTAGTTTTCCTGCTGCAGGAATTTTATGTGGAAAGCTTTAAAGATATAGACAGGAATCCAGACCAGTATGAAGACGAATGTATTGCCTTCAGTATGTAAACTATAACTGTGTCATCACTGGACTTTCTAAAAGGACGATAATCTCAAACATATAGCAACAATAAATATCTTGAATTTGAATCCAATTTTATTAAAAAATAGTGAAACCATGGAAACCAGAGAATATTAATAGGCTAAATGCTTTTTATTAATAAGAGATGGACAAGAATTTCAAATAAATTAAAGTTTGGGAGAAAATACCAAAAAGATTTATTTTAGGTCATAAAGACAGAACTATGCATTGATTTTCGGGTTGAATTCTTTTTACTGCCTTTCTTTTGGGAGAAAACTGGGTTTATTTTTATTGCTTTTAAAAAGCCCAATATTATGGTCTCAAAGTTCTCTCTATAGAGCTATACATAAACTTATCTTTTATCTCTTTAGCTGAAGTGATTTCTCACAATATTTTGCCTTTTGAGGGGTTTAAATATTTTTGAATGCAGTTCATTGTTGGTGTTTAGTATAAGCTGTGTATTCATGAAATTACTCAAAGTTATTGAAGCAAATATAAAGAACTGCAGAATATCCACACGCAGTATATACCTTTGCACGTTTGCACTATGTTTTGTGGAAGTTTGTTATTGATTATGCTGCAGGATGGATATGAGACATTTTATTAAATGTTTCATTGTGATCTGTGAACCTTGGTCACCTTTGCAATGCAGCTGAATATTTTTGTAACAAAGCTTACAACCTGCATTATGATCTAATATAAAGTGCTTTAGAGTTTTCCCTCTGAAATACATCCAAAACATAAAAGATGTGCTACTATAATTATGCTTGTAATTACATTTTAACCTTAATCCACAGTAATGCATGTCTCAGCCTGTCTTTCATTTTCCCCAAATGCTTTTTGTTTATGGGTCATAATCAAAAAATCTTAATAAAACTGAGTTTTACAGACAAAAGATAAGAAGCCTAAACGCTATAAAATGCCTTTACTTACTGTCTGAATTCTAATAGACAGTAAGTAAAGGCAACGTAAAAACTCGTGTTACAATTCTTAAAACAAGAACTGTCTTTTGTTTAGTTTAAGTTGCTAAATTTGGTGTATTTTTGATTTCCTTGTGGAGCTGATTACAGCAGATTACCAGAAGACTGCTGAAAGGCATTTCCACGTGCCTGGTTTGAACTCTGGGCAACACTGACTGAGCAGTCTCTGCAGAAATGAGGCATCTAGCACGCTTGCACTAAACAAAGAAATTGCTGGCATGTTTTGGACTCAGATCTTTGAGACAATAATAAGGGCCTTAAATTCACTTCTTTATTTGACTGGAAGCTACTGCAAGGATCTAATAAATGGGCTGCTTGGTTTGTTTCATGCCTGGCACATGTTTCCCATCATCATCCTTGGCAAAGCTGTCAAACCATTTACATGAGAATAACTGATTACTGAAAGGAATGCTCAAACTAAGTCTGAAGCTCAGCATATAAAATGCTAATATCCACACAAGGCTCCCAAAAATTCCAGACCTGGAATATTAGCCATACCTTTAGTTACCTTAGTTACCTGGATGAGCAATGTGGGTCTATAACTGCAGTATCTGTTAAATGCACTACAGAAACAGAATCTCAGATGGTGAAGAAAGGAGCAAGTGGGGAGAAAGGTGGGTAGGAAAAGATAATGGAGAAAGATGTATGGATTTGAAACAGAGGAAAAGCAAAGGTAGGAAGTGTGAAGAGCAACACGGGTTGCTTCAGGTAAATGTGAATATTGATTTAATTAACACTTAACTGTGTTGACTCTTGCTCACATACACACCCTCTCCATCTCCCGACACCCTCTCTCTGGTATAAATTTATCATCAGTGTCTTGTTTTGGGAAGGTGGTTATTTTGCTCGGAGGAGAAATTACAATGGATTCCCAAATCCATTTTCTCCTATCAATTATTCAGATGTGACCCAGGCTCATTATGCATGGAAATGTACTCCGCTCAGTGCATTGAGGGGAGGCTGTGTAAGAGTGTGCTTATGTGCGTGTGTGTTTACATCCACACTGTACAGTTTAACACCACGTGATCACAGACGGCCGCATGGGAGTGTATATGTGCACGTGCAGATTTTATGTCAAAGATTGTATTTAAGCAACTGTGCACCTGTGAAGAGTGTTAATTCTCACGTGCATTCATTGACGAACAGCTGTTGTTGCATGTGTATGTATTTGTATTCAGCTGCCTCTTACAATACCTTCTAGAGCAACATGTCCTGTTTAATAAAATGCCAGTGACTGATAACGGGAGCAGGTTAAATAATCGGTCAATTACTAATTAACGATTGCCACTTTTTCATAAATTATTACTCTTACAGTGATCCTTATTGGCATCATATTTTATAACTTCAGCGCTTAACGATGCTAACACAAACCTTTTAAAGCAAAGGTTTCTAAATCCAACTGCTATTTTTAGCACAAAAAAAAAATCTTCTTGTTATGTCCCCTCCTACTTGGAATCCAGCATTCATCTAAAATGCATGCTGGATCCCATCCAGTGTCTCAAAACAGCAGTTAGTTTAATTAGGTTTTCATTTTTGGTAAGTGGACAAAAATCACAGGAGCCAGGTGGTGAGCAAAGATTATGCTGGTGTGGCCAAAACCTTACGGTAGACAATTTATTGCATTCTCGTGGTCTCACTGTGGATTCTTTGACAGAATACTGCTCAGCTGTAAGGTTTCATTAACATGTTGAAGTTCTAGGTCCAAACTGAAACTGCAAAGTACAGCACGCAAGTAAGACTTTATCAGTCTAAACTGCAAATTTAATAAATTCCCAAAATAAAATTTTACGCTAACATACAACAACTGATTTTATTTTTATTTTTCTATGAATTACTTACTTATATTTTAATCTATTTCCATCATTACTAAGTTAATAGTTTATCCTTAGTTGTAGCAAGTTTGTAAATTATTATATTTCTGTGAATAACACCACAAGGTTTACAAGACACCATACACCCTACAGTAGACATGTGAGGCTACATTAAGTTGCCTTCCCATAACCACAAGGTTTGTTGAAAAGCACCCAGAGCCAGATATTGTTTCCATTTGCAGTTCACTTCTTATAACTTTGAGTAAGTAAGTAAGTAAGTAAAGTTTATTTATTCAGCGCTTTTCATAGACAGGTAGTCACAAAGAGCTGCACACAGAGATTAAAATAAACAGTACGATAAATAGCAAAATGCACAATATACACAATATAGAGTTTAAATGTAAATTAAAATATAAAAATGTACAAAGCATTGGTCAACAGAAAGCTTGTTTGTAGCTAATAAACATATGTTGTGTAGTTTGTAGAACGTTCCTCATCAAACGAGAAGCACAATGTTGTTAGTTTGTAAATTAACACTGATTAGCCACTATGTGTGTCTGTAGTTTGTGTCCATACAGTTTATGAATGCAACTTGCATTAACTAGCACTAGCTAATTACGTCACTCCAAACATCCAACTATAGAAACCTTTAGGTGGCATCTAATTGGCCATATCCATCCTTAATATACATTGTTTACTTATAATTCTACTTATGTTTGAATTTGTGCACTTACATTCTATGTGCTGCTTTTTTAGTAATGCAGTGAGCTCAATGGAAAGACACCATACAAATCCATGGATTACAGTATGCATGGCGCTCACAGTTAATTTTGTCCTTGCTTTCTGTATATAATTTAGTTGTGATAGATTTTGCAGAAAAGCTTTCAGAGCTGTTATTTCCTTCTTGCTGTGATTTGAAAAAAGAAAAAAAGAAATACAAATTCAAATCATGAGGGTCATCTTAAATGTTTTGGTTGTATTTCCATTTAAGGCTTCCCAGATTAATTCAGCCCGTCAGGGGTTTTCATTAATATGCTTGAGCCTAGCTGATATGAAAGAAGAAATATTCTTTAGCAGAAAAGCTTGCCCAAAGACATTCAGTCAAAACCCCTAATGCTTTTGAACAGTATCCAAAAGAAGGTCTTAGGTAGCTTAACTTCACAAGTTCAGACATTTCCTCAACCAAGTGTGGATGTAAGTTAAAAACATTTCTGAGGTCAAATGTGCAAAGCAAGACATTTATTAAAATGAATGAAAATGCTTGAAGCTTGATGTTTAAATCCACATGCTCACACAACCAAGGTGTCCATTCATATGATGGCATGTTGGAAAATGAGAATCTTTCAATACTCAGTAAGAGGAACTAAGGTAAGTAAAAAGCATGGATTGCATAGTCAAGCAGTAATTTGTTCTGCCACAAGAATTTCCCTGTTGTCTTTTCCTTACACTTGTTCACTTATTCTGTATCTAAACCTTCTATATGCACGAGTACAGAACGTGTTCTTCTAATAGATAGAAACTTTATTGTCACTGGGATATGCCTAGTAGAAAAAAAAATACTATAGGAAAAGTCTCATACCGTGATTTTTATTTGGTAGCTTGATGCAAACTTAGACATTTTCATAAATGCTTAATTAAATTTTTACATATTTGCAAACATCAACAAAGGAGTGTTGAGAGAACCTGGTGTTGCCGGTGCAGAATAATAAAGAGGCTGATGAAGATAGAGCAAGTCACAAATACACTTGCCAGACCTGATAGGTTGCTCTGAGTGTGTGCCTGTCTCCATGCTCCAATTAATTCTGTGATGCTAATCAGGCAGCAGCAGCCTGATTAGTATGGTTGTCATGGTAGCACTCCTGGGATCTGACAAGAGTTTCTGGGATGGATTGACAGCATGGCCCTTACTCTGAATGACAATAACATCAACAACCTCAATGGTGTATTTAAAAGGAGTATGTAGTATAAACATACTCAAAGTGTAATAAATATGGATAATAAGTTACAGTCATAAAAAAATATAATATTGCATGTAAGTCCTTAAACTGATGTTTTTTGCAACATCGTGATTTTTTTTTTATTTTTTTAAATAAAGCTCTTTCCTTAGTAATTTTTGAATATCTATTTCTGAAAAAATGACCAAGACATGCATGAATCATATGCCCTTTTTGATTCTGTCCTTTTTTCATGGCAGCTAACGTGTGTTTTATCAACATGGCGTGCCTGATATTTGGCTTTAACTGACAGTCACAGCTGTAGGAGAGTTTACAGCTCAGACACAGAATGAATATGTATAATATGTGTGAGGCTATGATAGGTTGCTGTTTAAGAAAAAAAGCTTCAGTAGAGGATAAAGGACCCCAATCAGATAAGTGCACATACCCTATATTCTTATAGTCACAAAATATAGTGAGATGAATCACCATTTAGGTTGTCAGGCACGAGCTGTTTATTGACTAACAGTACTGAACACTAAAGTCAACCATTGCCAGTCTTCAGTTAAATTCTTATCAACTGTCAAAAGCTATAGTGAGTAAAATAAGAAGCTTTTCTCCTGGAGAGGATGTATATGTTACTGCTTCCTGATAGAAGTAGTCAAATTAAGTAGTCTGACATGTAGTGAGACTGCACGCTGTAGATATCTGTTGTCTGACACAACATTACCTTACCTTGTGCATTTTCCCTCTGAAGACTGAATTGTTTGACTGCTTACGGGAAAAAGACTTTCCTAGAAAATTTCACGCATGCTTGTTGCCTAAATGAAATGGTAAATGAAAGCCATATCACAAAAGTACAATAATAAAATACAATGAACCTAAAAATGTGACTTTGTTTCAAAATGGTCCCTGTAAGTATTTCAGTGCTCTTTGTAATCAAAGGATGTTAGGCCACAAACGTGGTGATGGAAATATAACTGCTACATTTATTATCTTCAATGGCAACATTATGTTGAGTGAAGAAGAAAATGATGTGTGCTGAATGCATTTGTAATTCGGTGAAGATATTGGGGTGCATTTTAGACTTTTCAGAATATTAAACCCACTGAGACTTTGGTCCTGAATTAGGTGGTGTTTAGGGGCCACGAGGATACTGTTCTTCACACATCAATAAAAATACACAATTATGGTTTGGTTTTATGGCACAGTTGGATACCACAGATACTACGTTTTCATTTGAAAGATGATCTGTCAGGAAGCAGCTGTGTGTAGGCAGGCGAGGACCCAAACGTGCGACTCGCGACACACAGGGATAATCTCAAAAGGCACGGCTTTATTTAACAGGAACACACGGAGCGATGCAAAACTACACTGGGAGACACTAAAGCTGAGGCACAGGGAAGACACGAGGAAATGCACACAAACATAAGGGACCACGCAACACTGACATAGAGAAACACAGGGCTTAAATGCACTGGGGCATAACGAGGGGAATGAGACACAGGAGGAGAGCACAGCTGGGAGTAATTAGACTGGACGAGACAAGGGAAGCGAAACTAGAAGCAATGACACGAGACACAGACCTTCAAAGTAAAACAGGAAACACACTGACTGAACCCAAGACTTAACAGACTGGGAAGACAGAACATAGGGACCTGAAACATGGGACAGAAAGGCAAAGTAGACACAACACGGAAAATAGGGAAGCCATCACACAAAACCTAAGAACTAAACCTTTGACAACCATAACTGAAACCTAGAGAAATGACAATAATCAAAACAGTACAACCAAGGACTTAAAGCCATAATATAAAATACAAGACCTCAAAATGCTGGGTCACAAAGACCCAGAAGCGTAACATGATCTTTTATGATTTATGCTGATTTATATTTATATGCGGAGATAAAATGAGTCAACTTTGTGTCCTTTCTATGAGGCGCTTTGGTTGGCTGTTGCATCTTGTACTAAATAGGTCATTTAAATGTGGAGACGTGCAGAAACATGTCTGATATTGTGTAGGAAACGTCTGTGTGTATAATTTGGTTTAAAAATAACAGTAAGCTCCAC
This sequence comes from Neolamprologus brichardi, assembly GCF_056152115.1. Lineage (NCBI taxonomy): Eukaryota > Metazoa > Chordata > Actinopteri > Cichliformes > Cichlidae > Neolamprologus > Neolamprologus brichardi. The sequence continues at coordinate 4,709,989 of NC_142122.1, forward strand.
TGTATGCATTCATTCACTCTTAGATTTCTTTTCTTTAGATTTTAATACATTGCACTACTGCATTAAATATAATGAAATTTAATTCCTGAGTCTCGCAGTGCTTGAAAATCAAACCTTGCAGGGATCTTCTTTAATTGGCTCCAATGATTGAGTTTAATGTGTTATTTTGAAATTAACTACAAAGCTAACTAACTTAGTTGGACTCAACTACCAGGTTGGTGTTCCAGCTCCCCACTTCATCAAAGTGCCAGTGTGTTTAAACTGATCTGTGTATTGTCACAGTCAATGAATCTGGTCAGCCGGTCTGCAGCTCTTCGATTAGCTGATTAGTGTGGTTCAGGGTAAATCACTGTCATTGTTGGGAGTCTGCAGGCATTGTAGATGACATATTAATAGAATTAAAGAGTCACACATGCAGAGGCAATAATTCACAGCTTCACTGGATCACTGTTGTATCGATACAGAAGGGTATGGTCCTGGTGTTTTCTAATTTGTGTCTGTGCTTATTAACTGAACATACTCTGGGTGGACATTTCAGTGTTGTTTTGCTTAATCATGGGGAAAGAATGCACACAGCATTGAGCTGTGGAAGAATTATACTTCAATAAGATTGATTTAGGTTTTGAAAATGGGTGTAACAATCTGGAAAAAGTGCAAATATTCCTACTGGCACAACTACTGTTGATTTAGAGGCTCAGTTTTTCGTGCCAGTTTTTGCAAAATTTAACAGAAAAATGGTGGAACAAGTAGGAGAACCAGAGAGGATGCCACAGTCCTTCTGTCCATTTACATTTAGGCTGCCTCAGTGTTATCGGATAGTATTTAAGACTGACTCCATGATGTCATCATCAGGTCTGTGTGGGAGGACTGGTTAACGCCCAAGTAAAAAAAGCAGTACATCAAAATATCAAGAGTACATTAGTATATAGATTTCTAGGTTGGTGCAACCAAAATCAAAAATACCTTTAAGTCCACTGTATGTGAGTATCTCACTACCATGCACACACATAAATATTCAAAATCAATCATGATTTTGGTATTTCATATAATCCCAGATCGATATGGTAGAGAGTATTATTACATCTGCTTTCTCTGAAAAAGTGAGCAGAATTGTGTTAATGTATTCAGTTTAAAATCTATTCTGGAAGAAAAAAAATGGGTTTATAGTAACTGGCTAGAAAGCCGCAACGTCTTCTTTCCTCATTTATCAAAGCTGATAAAACTTACAGCACTGCTGCTGGACACTATTAAACCTTAAGGAATATGAACTGGCAGAAATCTTCAATATATCTGTGATGGTGCTTATAAGTCCAAAGGATCATGGAAACATATTAAATCTAAAGTTAAGAAAGTGCTCTTGCATGATGAAATCATTATTTTTTCTCAGAGTGCACTGCCTCCTACCCACTCTGATATCACATCCAAGTTATCCCAAGATAATTGGTATAAAGTCAAAAAGCATCTTAGGATTAAGTATAAAGAGCTCTTCAGGCCAGTTTTGCTGTTCATGTTAACCCATTTTTGCCATTTACAGCATTGAATGTGATGCAGATTGGTTAGGGTTAAGGTTAAGGTACAATATCATTCAAGAAATGACACTAAAACCAAACATGCGTGGTGATAAGATGCAACATGCCTGTTAATCATGTGCAATTTCATAACACGAGGCTTGAAGTGGTGAAGAAAAGGCCTTGCTTTTTCTAATTTTCTAACTATTACAGCCTTTTAGCTGTGTACTGAAGACATAGTTAGCAAATAGCTATTCAAACTTCCTGTTCTTGAGCGACAGAAGTGGCACCCTGTGTGGTCTTCTGCAGCTGTAGCCCATCTGCTACCTTCCTAACAGCTCAAAGCAGTCTGGCCATCCTTCTCTGGCCTATGGCTTCACACAGGCATTTTTACCAACATAACTGGTGCTCAGAAGATATTTTCTCTTTTTCAGATCATTTTCTGTAAATCAAAGTGGTGAGTTTGTTTCTGAAATGCCCAGACTAGTCATTGAAGTCATTTAAATCACCTTTACTCCCAATCCTGATTATATTTTTGAACTTGAACAGGTTGTTTTAACCATGTTCTGATCCTAATTGCACTGAGTTGCAACCATGTGATTGGCTGATTAGATATTTGAGACAAATAGCAGTTGTGGCCAGTCAGTATATACCAATGCTAGTTACCAGAATAATAATCAGAGTCAGAAGAATATAAATAAGGAAACATCTCACTGCATAAATATTTAGGAGCAGGCTGCATATATTGTTTTCTAAGCCCATATTCATTACCTTAAATAAATGATAAGTATTTTTTTATAAGTTTATCTTCTTTTGCATGGGTTGCCGTGTGGTATTATTTGTAATTTTTTAATAATATTAAGGGGTTTTGTTCTTACAGTTTAATTGTATGCTTTTATTGTTATATTTTTGTTTGACTTGGAAGACACATCACACCTTATCACTAATTTTATACACCTGTAAGAGTTCATGTCATGTAAGAACTCCGCCATTGACCAATCAGGGTTAATCTTGCTTGCACCTAAAGACCAATAAGAGGCCCTGCAGGAAGGATGGGGGGCAAGTCATGGGGTGGTGAAACGTGACATGGCTGCCAGAGCAACATGTAACAGACAAAAGGACTCTATAATGATGATGATGATGACCACCAAAGAGCACTATGGCTGGAAGAGATTACAGTGGTCCTATCTATTCGGACGGCGAGATGCAAACCACGGTTGTCAAGCAGAGAACAGCGATGGGCAGAGTTAATAGCTCTGCCCATCTGAGTTGGCGCAGGAGCGAAGGAGTGGAGAGAAGGACGTGTGAGGACGCTGCCCTGCCTGAGAATTTTAATGGACTTTTATTGGACATTTAGCGGTTTTAATTGATTGGCTGTCATTGCTGGAATTTTTTATAGTTTTTTTTTTTTTTTCAATTTTAATTTAAATTCTTCTTGTCCCTGCCAGGGTTGTTTTATTGCTTGAAAACTTAGTTTTATTCTCTTCTGCCTTGGCTCCCCCACTGCTCTTCTTATTTTAGAAAGGTTTTCCCTTCTGATCAAACCAGGTTGCATAAAGACCCAAGAATTTCTTAAGGTAAAGAAAAGGAAGACAAAATCGAAGGCAAGCATACTCACAAATATGTAACCCTACTGCAATGCAGCACGAGGGACGAAACTGCATTTGATAAAAATTGATGGGTTCTAGACTTCAGTCATTTATTGCAAAGGGTTCAAGTATTACAGTTCATTGTTACATTGTATAAGCTATTTAAAAAGTATCAAAAATGACTAATATTTTTATTTAAACTTTGAATAAGAGCTCAAAATCAGCATTTCAGTCAGACCTTTTATTCCTTGGATTAATTGTATATAGCAGTGTAGTCAAGAATATCTCCATCGTTCTATTCACACATATAAGACTAATATTAAATATCAAAATAAAAGATCTAGCCACACTGTTACTGCATTGACATGTTGAGTACAAAAAGCTAACTATTATAATCAGATTTCTGTTGAATTAAAATAAATAACCAATTGCCTCTTGTTTTAATGTGCACTTGTGAGAGAAAATTTGAATGACTACTTCGGTCTTGAGTCTTTTAAAATAAATCTTTTTGGAATAAAATGCAGTGAACCCATCAATATGTCACATCGTCTAGTATTGCTGGAACTGTCCAGCAGGTTTAAAGCAAAAGCTAAAAAGCATTCGTGAATTTAAGCTCATTTTAGGCACTTGAGACAGCAAGGGTAGACTTTTCTTTCGCTCACAGCTTCTTCAAATATGCTTTTTCATACATGAAGTCGAGCTGCATAATGTATTTCATGGGTTCAGTAGAAAAGGAAAAGAATGTCACATTGTTTTTAACTGTGATTCACACAGACTAAAAGTAAGTTTTCTGCTGAGAACAAAAAGTTTACATAACTTTATTAGCTTGATGTTATTTGGTGCAGTCTAAATGTTAATACATTTCCTTGACTGGTGAGTCATATGTCATATGTCTGCTTTGAAAAGGAATCTATTTATATGTAATGAATCTTTTCTTACACTTAAAAAGAAATTCTCATACATGTAATGTGAACAGTCAAGTAGATTGTTTTTCTAAACTTCAGCAGTTCACCACCTGTAAAGTTATCTGCATCTCTGAAAAGGAGCCCACCTCTCACATGAAATAAGTGCAGCATATATGTCAGTTTCATCCCGTTTTTCTTTGTCACCTTCCATCTGTGTCCGTGCTGCCATGTCCTGTCCTTGTTAAGATTCCTAACAGGCACCCGGGAGGCGTCAGGAAGCGACGAGTCACTAAACGAACAGACAGATTGTTAATTTCCCTCCTCTAGGCACAGACTGCACAGGGTTGAAGTCCAATCCTGTTTGCAGACTGAGCAAAATACTGTCACTTTTATTAGCTTTCTGACCACATCAATCTGTCTCTGTGTTTGTGCCCTGTCTTTCCACCCTCGACTTCCTTCTTACCACTGACATATTTTTCACTCCCTCTATCCCTCTTCTCCTTCACTGATCTTCTGTCTCTTTCTCCCTACTGGGGAAGTAAGCTAAAAATAAAAAGTGACACATTGTATATTAATAATATATTGAATATGAATTAGACAGGAGGGTTGAGTCACGCTGAGGGATTTTTGAGACTGAAGAAATAGCCGACTAAGAGTTTGTTAAAACACACCCAACCTTTGACCAGAAAACCCAGAGCGTGTTGGTAATAGATAAATCATTCCAGCTCTTTGGGAGAACAAACCAATAAGCAGTAGATGAAGGAATTGCCTTCATCCACCTTTATCACGAAGCAAGACAGCAACTCTAAACAAACTGCTCAGAGACCTGGGGTAGCGGTCTTGCATTGATCTCAAATTCCAAATGGAAGCACAAAAACATGATTTTTTTCCCTCGACTATTTACATACTTTTTGAGGGCAGTGTACATCTGCTGCAGTGAGGCTTGTATTAACAAGAGCCACTAGCTCCATCAGCAACAGATGGTATGAGGGCTTTGTGTTTAGCCTCTCTTGTTTACATTCTGAAACAGTGGAGAAAAAAAACCCTGTGGTTTACTTGAAAAAAAGCTCACTGGACAATAGATGACTGTAGTTGTATATATGAGCAAAACTCTCAAGTAGTTCTTGCATTTTGAACATTTAAAGTGGAATATAAGTTGAGTACACATTCTACTACCTTTGTATCTTCTACATTATGTCTTTGAAGATGATGCAGACTTATAGCAGCAGTCAAAGGTGACTTGTTTTTGAAGTATGCAACTATTATTTCATAATGTTTTTAATTGCTCAGCAGACAGTAGGGATATTCTAACTTTATACATCAGAGCAGATAATCTTTTCCCCCCTCACACTGTCGGTTTTCCTTCCTGTTTGTCAAACACTGGGCATGCTGCCTTTTTATTTCTGGTGGATGGACACTCTACTTAAATGTCAGATTGATGAAGTGCTGCTGAATTCCCATTTCTGCTGAGGACTTCTGAAAACCCCTTAGAGTACTGTTGGATTCTTGGTCAGATCCTCCACAGAGGCCTTTTTTTGTTCTCAGTTACTCAGTGCAGCTAACTCTGGGAAGAGTGCTGGTGTTTCCAAACCTTTTCCACTTTACAGTTACTGAGGCCACTATGTCCTTAGAAAACTCCTAAAATTTAGGCCACAGTTGTACTGCAGACTTCTACAAGGAATGACGGAGTATTTTGCTATGAAAGTGAGACCTTAAACAAAGGTTTAATTTAGGCGAACACCCGGAACAGTTTACCAGTCTGCCGCAGGGCTAAAATCAAACAATGAATACTCATATCTGCATCTGTGGTCAGTTTTTAGGTAAAGCAGATGCATTACAACTAAATATACAACAGGTCAGGTAAATGTTATTCATCTTCATTGCCTATAACAGACATATCTACGAAGGCTTTATGAATATTTAGAAAATGTCATGTACTGTGTGCAACAGCAGGAATGGTGCACCAGAAGTGCAGGAGGAGAAAAGTGTATTCAAAACAGCTTTATTGCTGTACAAAAAAATAACTAAACTGAAAATACAAAATAACTTGATAGGCAGGCAGGCGAACAGAACACACAGCATGGGATGAGAGAGATCGCCACACAGAGCAACAAAAATACAGGGCTTGAATACACAGAGGGAGCAATCAGGGAATGGGAGACAGAAGAGAAACACAGCTGGGAAAAATCAGACCCAACTAGACAAGGAAAGCAAAACTAGAAACACTGACATGAGACACTGACTTTCAAAGTAAAACAGGAAACAAAAAACGACGCTGACTTGACAAGGTGATACAGCTGACAGGGGAGACAGAAAAACCATGCAACACACAGAGAGAAACCAGAAGATTAAGAACTCTAACATAGAAACCAAAAGACTAGAAATTATAAATAATAACAACATCAAAGTTCAATAATAATGCAAAACTCCAAACACTAGGTCAACGACCCAGGTACTCTAACAGAAAACTTATTTGGCCCGATGAACATCATTAAAACTTTCCAGTTGCTGTTCCTCTTTTATAGTTGTTCTTGCTGCTGCTCTGTAGCTTATCGACAGAAAAGGCAATATAAAGCACTCTTCCTTCTGCATGTAGATGTCAGTTATTGTGATGTGGCCAGTAAATTAGAAGCCCCTTGTCGACCACCGCATGGCAACGGTGATGCTACCTCATTTGGGTTGAGAAGAGGCAGTGATTGATGGCCAGGTGTCACGCAGCAAATTGTCCATTTCCACTCACACAGAGATATGCATAAATGCTTGCATGCACCAGTACACACAGAGTAAATGCCCACCCGCATACTTACTCAGCCACGCAAACACTTATTTATCATGCTTACACATGCATGCATACACACACACACACACACACACACACACACCCTAAACTAAATGAAAAGTACTGTGGCAGTCGTTCTCTGTATATTGCTTCCCATCAGTCACAATGTTACAAGTGGTACAGCTACCTGTAAGACCACACTAGAATATACACTATATTACCTTTCATGAGGTAAACTATAATAAAATGAGTTTGGGAGAAGTAGTGAGAAGATGCTTCACTGTGAGTTTATTCTGATAAGGTATAATTGCTTGTTACATTCTGTAAATTGGGCCAGAAGATGAGCATGGTAATCAATATATATTTAGATGTTAAAGAGACAGCTCCACCACTGCTTTTTTAAGTAGGAATTTAAAAAATGTAAGCAAAGCCTAGATTAAATAAAAAATAAACAAATAAAAAACAACAACCACACACAGTGCTCAGGGGGCTGGACAACATAGGTGTTTCTTAACAGCTCAGTACTCGGAACACAAACTAAGCCAAAAATGACATTGAAGCTCACCTCAGTACTAAGGCTGGCCCACTGAGAGAAAGAAGCGCTTCTCCCCAGTTTTTATACTGCAAGGGTGAGTGATTGCTGAGTGTAGCCAGCTGTGCACTGGTTCCACAGGAGAAAGTAGTTGGCACTGGAGTACAGAGAGAGGAAAACAGGACACACCCACACAGCTTGCACAGCAGCAATGCTACTGTAGCTCCGTAACACTGTTGTTATCAGTGTTGGGAAGGTTACTTTTAAAATGTATTCCATTACAGATTACAGAATACATGCCCCAAAATGTATTCTGTAACGTATTCCGTTACGTTACTCAATGAGAGTAACATATTCTGAATACTTTGGATTACTTAATATATTATCATGCTGTTTACAACTACTTGAATGTACTATTGCTGTGATTTATTACTGTTACTGAAGGTCCGCGGCTCCGAACCGTAGTAAAGGGACCTCTGGCTAATACGGTGGGTTCTGTGTCAGCTCGTAGCTGAAAACTAGCTTTACTTTGTTGTCTGGGTCAACCTTGCTAGCAGAGACAGAGAGAGGCGTTGAAAGGCTGCTCCAACGGAACTTATTGTTTTCAGAGGAAAACACGAACACGGTGTACAGTCGAGTCTTAATAGCTTACTTACAACTGGGCTCGTCAGACACTCTTCTTGGCTGCAGTGGTTATTATTATATTTACATGCTTCCAGCTCCCGTTTTTGCTCGATGACAGCTCATACTTTTCCTTTTTCTCCCTCCCTCGCTCACAGACACATAACGTGTATGGCAGTCCATTCTCCCTGCAGCACGGACTACACTGCCTATGATGCTACATTCTTTAGAGCTATACCTGTAGCATTCTGCCTATTAGCTTAGCACAACAACAACAAAAATGCCTCTCTCACCCAGGAAACACGCAGAGAGAGAGAGAGCGTCACCCTGTAACCATGGCAACCGTAACGCTGCCACCTGGAACAACAAAACGTAGCTGTCAAACAAAACCCAAACAGTCCTGACCCGCCACAATATGAAACAGGGAAGTACCGCCGTGTAATCCATTTATTTCAACAAAGTAACTGTATTCTAAATACCACCTTTTTAAACGGTAACTGTAACGGAATACAGTTACTCATATTTTGTATTTTAAATACGTAACGGCGGTACATGTATTCCCTTACTCCCCAACACTGGTTGTTATAGAGATTTCCAACCTGGTTGGTCTTTAATCGCTTTAATCTTTGTTAACTAGTTAGACTAGCAATATGAATTCTAGTGTTTCCTGTAGTCACGTGGTTTTGTAACACTTAGTTAGTTAGAGGAGTTAGTGTGTGGAACACCTGTACAGATGAAATCAAGACAAGTACATCAATACAAAAATTGACACGATTGTTCAAAAATAAATAAATTGCATGAATATAGGAAATCTTGCTCTCAGTGACTGAGTTGTCTCATTGTGTGTTTATTAAGGTGTTTGTCACATAGATATAAAACAAGCTCAGAGATTAAGCGGGTATTATAGACAGGGTGATTAGTTTATGTAAAAATGTAGTTTGTTGTTGTTCTGGTTTATGTGCTGAAAATGGTTTTTATTTGTGTATGTTCAATGTGTTAGACTTAGTACATAGTTAACCATATATGGTCAAATAATGTTGAATCCTGGATATGGATTTGTAAGCAATGAAATTTGAAATAAGGGGGTAGGAACAAGAAAAGTGTAAACTTCATCCTACTCCTTTTCGAGCACACGCATTCTGTAGACAAAGACATATACATGAAAACTTGATGATTTTTAAGTTTTGTTTTTTGTTTTTTTTCTGTTGTTATTTCAATTATATTTGCATGTTCGAAATAAAATTATATCTATCCATCTATCTAGTTCTCAGTTGCCAGTCACCCCTGCATGCCTCCCCTGTCGCTCTTAACATTCGCCAAATGGTTTTATTCCTGTGGATGATTTTAGCATTTCATTGTGTTTTCTAGTTTTATCTTGCATGAAAATCATTAGCCCCGTTTTTTCCAAAAAAATATTTGGGGTAAGTCTGGTGCATCTTATCTATTTTTCTTTAAATGTTTATTTTCATATTGTTCCTTTAGCTGATTTGACTCATTCATTTGCTCAAAGTGTAACATGCAAAGCAGTGGTCTTGCACAAGAAGGTAAACCATGAAACAAAGCACAGAGTGATTTCAAAACATTCAATCTTGACATCTGTATATAGATATAGGCATGGTCATCTGTTTTAGCATGTGGTAGACAGTAGCAGGGTTATAGCAGGGTACTTTACTGAAAGGTGTGAAGCGCCCACAGCATTTTTGCCAGTTATGTGTGGTCATGTATCTGATTATTTAGAATAGATGATGTGATTAACTTTCTCCAGTGCTCTTTGCTGTACGTAACCACATCATATTAAACAGAAATGGTCTACAGGAAGGATGCGACTTCTTTCAGTCTTTAAGGACTTTGATAAAAGGTAAGATCTAGAAAATAGTACATTTTATTCAATCAGTAGTTAATAAGGGACTTTTTCATTTCTCTTGGATTGAAATCCCGCTTTACTGACAGTGTGCTGTTCAGGTTTCTTTGTATATACGTCAGTTGTGATGTTTACCTTTGTAGATTAAAGCACCTTTGATTCAAATCTCTTTTGAAATCACACCGGTCAGCAAGAGTTAGAGGAACTGGCCTTTCTCATCTCCTTATCTCATCTGCTGTTTTGTGTTTGATTTGCCCATATGCCTTTCTGGTTCTGATCTTTTTTCCTATCACCTTTAAATAATCCAGTGACCTGTTAATATCACCTGGCAGAGTGAAAATATCATGGCTAATGCGGAGAGCAATAGCAACTTTAGATTGAGGAGTCCACTCCAGCGCTAATCCAGTCACAAGGGATGGAAAGGGAGAATAGAGAGGGAGACGTAATTTACACCTAGTATGGAAATGTGATTTCAGTCTAGATATGCACTTAGTCTACACTGTAGGTGCAACTCAGTTTTTTCAGACTTGCTGGACAGATTGCCTTTTCACTTTCAAAAATAGCTTTTTCTTTTGTATATGAAGGGTACATGTGTGTATGCATACATACTTTCAGCAGCTGTTAAGGCGCTGTCCTGTAATCAAGCATTAAAGCATCATGAGATTTTATTTAAATGTTTGTTATAAGTGTGATTTCATTGCAGTTCTTAGACAGTACAAATATGTGGGAAAGAACAAAACAGTTTTGGAGAGTCTTTTGTGTACTAGGGTCAGATATGCTTAAATTTGTCCCTTAAATTTGACTTAAATTCCTCTCAATGAGGACTCAGAGCTACAAAAAACTGTACTCTTCTGGATGTGAACAACCCCCTCCCCAGTTGTCTCTAAATCTTAAGTTGCATTTTTGGTAATGGCAGATGCAATTTTTCACTAGGAACTACTAAATTTAAAACATATTGTTGTTTATGGTGCACAGATCTCCATTTTAAAGGGATATATGGTTTGTTGTTAATATAAAATATGTAGACTATTAAGTGTTTTTATAAAACTTGTTTTTGATTAGTACCTTAAAATGGTTACTAGTCCCTAAGGACCCCAAAGCGCTTTACACAACCAGTCATCCACACATTCACACACAGGTGATGGCAAGCTACATTGTAGCCACAGCCACCCTGGGGCGCACTGACAGAGGCGAGGCTGCCGAACACTGGCGCCACCGGGCCCTCTGACCACCACCAGTAGGCAACAGGTGAAGTGTCTTGCCCAAGGACACAACGAGCGAGACTGTTCAAGCTGGGGCTCGAACCGGCAACCTTCCAATTACAATGCGAACTCCCAACTTTTGAGCCACGATCGCCCCTTAAAATCAATGAATAGATTCAGATAGTATCAAGTAGATATGACAAGTAGATAGGTGAAAGCGTATAGGCTGGTAAGTATGAGAAGCTATGTGCCCATGACAAAAACTATTCCAGCATTAATGCTGTTTTTAAACTATGTGGATTATATTTGTGCCTGCCATAAAATCGCTGCCTCTGATAGTATATCGCCTCAGGGCATTTTTCTAATGCAAACACATCATACTCGACTGACTCACTCAGCTTCAGGCTTCCAGCATTGCATCCGCAGACTGTGTATCTGAAACCTGTATTTTTTTAATGGTGAGCATTGGGCAATGACTCTGGTTAAAAGATGTCTGAATTTAGATGTCTGGTACTCACTTGATCTCTTGAACTCAGTAAGCATCTTGTGGTCAGGTTAGGATTTCATGTCTAACTGGACACGTATTATTTTGACTTTTTAGTAACAGTGTGGGTCTACTGTGACTGAGAAGGTTTCGCTTTTCCAGTTAGTTCCACCCCTCGCTCGTCAAACACCAAGATGATGATGGAAGGAAATGCTCATTTTGAGAACATCGAGGCATGACTTATATCATGGTGGTTACATCTGTCTTCTTTATGCAGTCGATCATCTGATATCTAATATTTACTCTTATGCAGGTAAGGAGAAGGAAAATGAAAACACAACAGAGTACAGCATTTGGTGTGGAAGAGAACTGATTTCTCTTTAACATAAATGTTCTTTTATTATTATCTTTTTGCCTATTTCCATCCTTGCAGTCCTAAGATTTTTTTGTTTTGTTTTGTTTTCTCAAATTTCAGCGCAGCACAGTGAGTGGGATCAGCACACTGCCAGACTGATAGAGGACCTTGTCAATTGTGGTCAGTGGACTGGAATACTGGAACAGTCTTTTTTTCTCTTTATTTGTCCCTCTTGTATCTTACCTTGTGCTTGGAAGCATGATACTGTATATGCAATAACGCTGCTTTCACAGAAAAACATTACTTTTCTTCTTTTTTCCTCTGCTTCAAGGAACATCATGTGCTTTATTTATTAACTGAGAACACATTAGTCACTCAAGTCTTTTGTTATCTCTTCTCTCCTGTTTTCATGATTCACAGCATTGAATTCCAGTTTGTTAGTTTCACGTCTCTCAGTTCAGCTCTTTTGTTGGTGAAGCACACAGTGATCTCAACTGGTACTTTTCAGTTTTACTTTCAGCTTTTTTCCTTTTCTGCATTTGTCAAAATGTTTTTGTTTTTTTTAATTATTTCTGTTTTTTTCTCACTTCTCAAATTAATTTTACTAAGTACAGTTCTGAGGTACTCTTGTGCACATATTTCCATTTCTAACTGCTTTGTGACACATAAAGAACAAGGCTTCCTGTAAGGTAATCCTATCACACAGATGGTCTGCAGACACGCTTTCCATAGCGGCACATAAACAGTTCTCTGCTTGCTGTAGGTTCTGATTAGTAGATTTCTAGAGCAGCTCAAGAACTATCTTTGCTAACAGCAGTCCAAGATGTTGTAGTGAGACTGTATTTAACAGAGGTACGAGAGACACACTGGACAGCAGCCAATTCATACCCAGAAGCACTACAACACAAACCTGACCAGCTTGCTAGCTAGCTTGCTAGAAACCAAGAGCACTGAAAAGCTGAGGCTGGTAAACTAGCACACTGATTGTGTGATTGTGTCATTCTGTCATCGTTATAATGTGGTTGTGGATCCATTACTTTGGTGAAATTTCAGAGAGAAATAGCTTTACCTCAAATGTAATCTAATCTAATGTCTCAATGGGAAGGGACATTCATATAGTGCTTTTGCAGTGGCAAGTGGAATAGAAGCCAGAAGCAGAAAAGATTACTTTTGTAGGCAATTTTAAAACATTTGTAAGAGACATTTGCTCTTGGCATGTTAATTTTTTTTTAGCTTTGTTTTAGTTTACTGGGCTGAGATTTTAAAATCTCACACAGTCTGTTTTGCTAAATATAAAATCTGTTGTTTTGTGTGCAATCCTTTTCCTGTACACGTTTGGACTGAATGAGCTACTTGAATTTTCAGTAGTTTGCATCTTTCAGACCTGATCAAACAACAATTTTATTCATGAAAAGAATTTTCATTGCAGATTTAAAACTACAACAATGACAAATAACAAGGATGGAAGACAATATGTCTTCCATGTAACTCCAGTTTCCACTAGTATAAAACTGTACAAATATTGCTTTCAGACTAGTAATTGTATCATAGAGGCACTTTTTCTAAACCAATTTAAGGGGAACTTATAATGAGTTTAAAGAAGCCATTTAAATAATATCAAGGTGTGAAGTGGAGGAATTTAATGTATTTACTAGTCAAGGAAAAATGCTTTAGTGCTAAAATCTAACCTAGAGATGAATTAATATTTGAACAAAAATGTAGAAATGAAGTAAATGAACAGTTACGTTAACAGATATTCTTTGGGGGAGAAAATGGCAGGTGATATTTTGTCTCTGTGTCACACACTTCATCATAGTCTTTCCTAAAAATAGAAACTCTACAATGATGGTGCGGCTTTAAGTTCTGCAGTACACAGTTTCATCTGTTGTATTGATTTTTGTTTTGCTGAGTTTTCAAACTCAGTTTAGGGCTTTGGTGTAGAGCTAGTGAGTCATCACACAGCAGAAAGACACAGGAAAATGACCAATTACATACACTGTTATTGCTTCTTTGGTTTATAGGAGAAACACAATTGTCTTCAAAGGCAACGAGATCCAGTAAATATAGCCCAAACACTGGCAGTAAGGATTAAAAATCAACATGAGTTTAAGAGTTGATGAGTTGCAGCACGAGCTTAATACAGTCTAGAGTCTGCAGGTTCTGCTGTGGCACAGCCATGAGTCACTTATCAAGCGTGCTTCAGTCTGCAGAGAGAAAACATTTGAGGTTCGGGCGGCTGCATCCTGTACCTCAAAGGACCAAGTGACAGGATGATGAAGGGTTTTATCCTGTGTGTGTTTACCCTACACAGCCCAGTTCACAGGAGCCTTCATTGGTACAAAGTCATGAACTGTGAGCATGAAAAGGCAGTAGCAAAGCATCACTTTTGAATGCCAGATATATAACCTCTTACCTACCACCAGGTGCTTGTTGAGTCACTGGGGTTGGATTTTGCTTTGTCCACATGTTACATTTACAGAAGACACATTTTCAGAAAACTAGAAGATGTGATGTTTCAGATAAAGTCGAGGTGTTTCAAGCAGAGGTGGAAGATAACTCAACCCTAACCCTAAATGTGTTTCCAGTAACTGTTAAATGGGGTGTAATGGGAGCTTAGGTTAAAATTTGAAATCAAACTAACAAACTAAGCATAAACAATGACTTGTGTGAGCTGTATGTTTTGTATACACACAGAAAAGATGCTGCAACTTGCCTGCACCAAGTTACCTATTACATTATGCAACACATTAGGAGGAAATAGGGAAATACATGTCACTTTAACAAAAGAGCACCATATTATCATGCCCTTTAATTATTTTAATAAAGTATTCCAGTAACCTGGGCCTATGCCAACACGTTCTCACTCCCAAAGCATAACATTTTACGCTAGGTGACAAATCGTCAACATATTACGTTTTCGGCTACCCACCACGTTCCTAAATGACGACCTCGGAAAAATGATGAAAAATGAGAACCATATGGACTCAATCTACACATGTTCTCTCTTTTTCTTCAAATCGCTTAGAAACACGCTATTTAACATCATTAAAGTCCTGGTTAACCTCAGGAAAAAGGTTATGGTTAGGGCTAGGGATAAGGTTAGGTTTAGGGCTGGAATGTCTATTACCGAGTGTCATTGCACTGGATTTCGGCCATAACCCGCCGCGTACCATAAGAACGCCGAAGGTCTCCTTTTGCGTTCCTCAGGAACGCACCGGGACGTGACAAAACGTCCGCATGTTACGCCTATGCACATGATTAAAATCACATTGATTTGAATGAGGTGACAATATGTGTCTCATGCACCTCGTCATATATAAGTTATATTATATCTACATTTATGTCAGGTTTACAGTTTTCCAGTCTATGACTCTGCACTTTCAAAAGACTCTGCAAGGGAAAAAATGCTTAGCTTTTCTTGTAGATTACAACCTAACATGACATAATGATGCAGGCTGTTACACATTGCACTGCAATAATAATGGATTCATCTTGGTTTATTATAGGACCAACAATAGCTCTAGTCATTTACCAGTGGGTTATTTTGGCCCAGTCAACGTCTTATTTCTAAATTACTTATGGTCTGGATACAAAAGGATCTCAGAAATATTGTTTGTTGTTTGCTGAATGCTGATTTTGACATGACTGCATGATACTTTTTTCAGATTTGGCAGACTTATAATCATATTTTTATTTACCGTTCTGACCACTGAAAAAACACAGACTTTTGGGAAACGGGGGGATTTCTTTGATCCTTGATTCAACCTTCTTTATTGAACGTAAGAAAAGTAGTTACTGTACAAGCCGAGGAATAACTTTAATAACTGGGTTATTTAATGGCATGTTAGATCGTCATGTCTTTGTGTAGCTTTGGCTTGTAAGCAAAAAAATTAAACAGAATAACGGTGTTCATCGTTTGTGATCAAATCTTAATCAAGTAATCATGTCCGCCGTGAAAAAGAAACCACTACACACTTAAATCTTATCAGTGTCATAAACACTGACATTGATAAGATTGGAACAAAAGAAAGATATTATCAAGGAAAACTGACATGAATAAGAGGTAAGACAGAAAGAAAGTAAAAGACACTCAAACATAAAAAAAGCTGAAAAAAAACCATTTGCAATTTAATCAACGTTTCCTCCAATAAAAGCAGAACTACCACCTCCATCCTCAAATGCTCATTTATGCAGCACACTCTAATTGCTATGTTTTTGGATTCATGCTACATTTCATAGATCTGGCATTTCAGGCTTCCACTTCAGATTACAGCTGTGAACGGTACCCTATATTTATGTCAGACAAAATATGCAGAGAGAAAGTGAAAACTTTCAACTCTCAGCAGGTTAGTTGTTGTTAGCTTTAACGAGATTAAGTGTGGAGCTGATTTGATAGAACGAAAGGAAAAAAAAAAATCACTAAAATAAGACAAAATGGGAATAAAAAGAGAGCTCTGACAAAACAGTAATTAGAGAAAGCTAGTCTAGACAGAAAGTTACACTATTATTGTTATTGAAGGATAGCCTCTTGTTTAAAAACCTCAGAAAGGCTTTAGGGGGGAAAAAAAGAAATCAATCTATCAAATGACAGAAGGCCAGACTGTATTCAACTGTGTTCAAGTTTTGTTCACTTTAGGCTTAAAAGCCGACTGAGAACCTTCACAGACTTAAAAGCATTGTTGGAAACGTCTTTGTATATACAGTAGTGGGCATTAAAATGACAACTTTTCTATGTCTTTAACCAGCCAGTATTGCAGTAATCACATCTTTTATATATTTGCAACATGGTAATGGGTCTGGCTGAATTTCTATAGAACTTAAGTAAATGTCAGACAGTTCAGATTCAGTGACAGTAAGTGATAGGCTATTCAGGTGTTTCTGCATTATCCTTTTTCATTTATAATATCCTGCACTTTTCCAAAAAGGACTGTTCTCTGTGACCATCTTCAACAGGTAGCATCAAATAGTTTTATCGGTGCATGCTACAAAAATTTTGTATGTAATCCAAAATCATGCCCCTGGTTTTTCCTAGTGCAAATGTCACATGGTGCTCTGAATCTTTCCAGTCCTTTAGGGCCTACCATGGCTACACCAACCAATATCACTCATCTCAGAAAATAATCCGAGTCCTACACAGGAGGCAGGACTTTAACATCTGCATAGCTGTTGATAATTTAGGCTTGAGTTTACATTGTGCCGACCCACTTATTAAGTAAAGTAAAAATGTTATTTATATAGCACCTTTCAAGATAAAATCACAAAGTGCTTTACAGAGGCAGAAAACAGACATTAAAATCTAAAACAAAACAAAATCAACCAAAAGCGAGTTTAAACAGAGGTTTTTAACTGCTTTTTAAAAGACATGACTGAGTCCACAGATCTCAAACTCAAAGGGAGCGAGTTCCAGAGTCTGGGAGCCACTGATACAAATGCTCTGTCACCTTTAGTTTTTAACCTTGTATGCGGGACAACCAGCAACCCCTGGTCACAAGACCTCAGGGACCTGCTGGGGTGATAAGAAAGAAGAAGATCACTTAAGTAAGTTGGAGCTACACCGTGCAGGGCCCTATAAGTCATGATTATGATCTTAAATTGGACCCTGAACTTGACAGGGAGCCAATGCAGCTGAATCAGCAGGGGATTGGCATGGGAGTATTTGTGATGCTTTGTCAGAAGCCTAGCAGCAGCATTCTGAACACCCTGCAGTCGTTCCAGGGAGGCATTACTTAAGTAAACAAGGAATTACAATAGTCTAAGCAAGATGAAACAAAAGCATGAATAATCATTTCCAATTCGGAACGTGACACAATGGGACTCAGCTTAGCAATATTTCTTAAATGGTAAAAACAAGAGCGAACCAAAGATTTGACGTGTGTGTCCAGTGTCAGAGCTGGATCAAATGTAACACCAAGGTTCCTAATGGATGATTTAAGATAAGAAGCAAGAGGGGAACAAATTTCTCAGGAGCAAAGACAATGACTTCCGTTTTATCAGCATTTAGTTGAAGGTAATTACCAGCCAGCCGATCTCTAACAGAATCTAAGCAGGACTGCAGGATTTGGAGCTTAGAAACATCAGGTGGCCTAAAAGAGATATATAGCTGAATATCATCTGCATAACAATGATATGAAATATCAGTGTAAGAGCTAAGAAGTTGCAGAAGAGGGAGTAAATACAACAAAAACAATACTGGTCCCAAGACAGAGCCCTGAGGCACCCCAAAGGCAAGAGAGCTGACGGAGGATCTGAACTTAGAGGTAGCCTCAGAGAAAGATCGATTTGACAAATAGGATTTAAACCATTCCGATGCGGTACCCGATACACCCACCCAGTGGTTTAATCTATCTAACAAAATAAGATGATCAACAGTATTGTGCCTTTCTCCCATGCTGTGACTATAGGTTCTTCATTTTGGCCTCAACTACTAGGCTAATTTACAAAACATCAATACACAGGTGTAGACATTAAAGAAGTCTTAAGGGCCTGGTCATCTACTCACTTTGCCCATACAGTAATCCATCTATTGTGATACCACAGGCTACTGAGGAATAAACCTTGGTGGCCCTAAATAGTCAAATGTAGTTCTGTGGTTCTTGCATTATAATGGTTACTACAGCAGTCCAACAGTGCTATTTGCTCTGCAGGAACACAAAGATATCGCAACAATTCACTTTTGACAAGTATTACTAGTGCTTTTTCTTATTTCTACAGTTCCCGCATGTGTTCTGGATAATCTGTTATTGTTGTATATAATACACTTTCCTTGACAAACCATCAGTTTGCTTCTTTATCAGCTATCAAACACAAAGTTTACAGTATGTTACGAATAGTCATTAAACCGCCAGTGTGAGTGTGCACCTGGATCAAACTATAAATGTACAGCTGAATCTGGACTCTACAGGCGGGTGACATTTGTAACATACAGAAGTTTATCAGTCTTATGTTTATTTTTTCAAATATTGCATAAAAATAAAGTAGTAGTAGTAGTAGTAGTAGTATTTCGCTGTGATAGGTGGTAAAATCTGTATCTTCTCTTTGATTCTGTAGAAGGGGAAAGATTCTGATCCCAATAATAGTTACCATAGAAGATCTTGGCAGGTGGTACAAAGGTGACAAGGACAAGTACAGGTGAAGAACAGCGAAAGGAAGCAGAGGAGGCCATCAAAAGTATGAAAAATTGTTCAGACAGCCTCGAGTCAAAGGTCCCTTCTTAACATAAGATGAAGATGTGAATTTTCTCATCTGGCAATAGGACATATATACGCACATCCTTCTTCCTGGAAGCTGATTTGCTATTGCTGCCTCTCCAGGGTCACTGCTAGTGTCTGATTCGGTGCTACACCATAATTTAAAGGAAGTGCAATGTTGCTATGCCAACACCAGTCAAGGCCAGAGATAGAGAGGAGGGAGAAGAGACTGATGTGTGATGAATATTGATTCTTTCAGTGTACCATTTGGCCAGTCACTGTTTTCTGATTAAGGGTGATGAAGCACTAAGAACTGAGCAACATGCAGTGAAACCAGTGCATCAGCATGCAGAAATACATTCATCAGTCAATGTGCACTAGCCTTTTTCATGAAAACCATTTAAATCATTCCAGAATTTTTTATTTAAATTAATTTAATCTTACCTAGCATGGCCTCATATCGCTACCTTGTTAAGTTACCATCATCAGTGGGATTTATCTGAGAGGTATACTATATGTAAGATTAATGTGTCAGCAGGTTATGTTGAGCCTCTAGCAAGGTTTATGTAACTTATTCTGAACACATAACTTGATCTGGAGATCTGTTCGGGTCACTTGTTCTTTTCTCTCTGGACTGGTCCAGATATGCTGCCAAATCTGTTTTACACAGTTTATTTATTTATGAATTCACAAGACTGACAGCTTTCTGTAGCACAGATCTCTTGTTTTAGCTGTAGTACCTGCCTTCTGTTTTGCAGTTTTGTTATGTTCTTCATAACTATCAATGACATTTTCCTCCTGACTGAAGCGTTCCACTCACGTGCGATAGACAAGTTAAACCATAAACTGAGCCTGAAACAGAAAGTCTGTGAGTACAAAGAAACTTGATTGTCACTGCCATGATATCCCCGGTCACTGACTGGGTTTTTAAGTTTTCTAGAGCCAGCTAATTCAAATAAAATCTAACTATATGGAATTTGCTTTGTGGTGCACAAGTTAAACAAAGTTTGAACACAGATTGCAACAAAACTAAATAAGGTCGTTTTAAGCTTTATATAACCTGCTACATGTTACTGCACATTGCAATAAAAGGGGTTTTTCTACTGATGACTTACTGACTAATTCAGTGCCTACTGCTACTGCAACAATAAGCAGCAAGCACACTGGCACACAGGTAAGACACACAGGTAAGGCAGTAGCTAATCAGAAAGGTATCAGCAACTGTAAAACCACTAAGTTCTTGATCCACATCCGTCAGAGCTATATTTTCTTTTTAAATTGTTATGCTGTAGATCACACTATTTAACAGACAAGTCTACATTTTTGGCTGTCTAATCTTGAGAGGTATTTATCTGATATTCTTCACACTGAAAACTATATTGTAGGGGAATCTAGGAAGTACAGACAGATTTGAGGGTTGCTGGAGGGTTGCTGGCCATTTTTAGCATCTTTACAGCATTTTCCTTGATTTATTACCTCACAATTATGTCTTGGCCCTCTGAGACCTGATAAGAATTTTCACAGTTCATATAACCTGGTTTATAATTAACCTTCTAAAAGCAAATATCGTCATCTTTTGTCCCAGATTTAAGAGATCAGAACTCAAAGATTGATTTGGTGACCACATGTAGGTGGCAGTCAGGCAATAGGGTACATTAGCCCCGGTGTCCTGTTATCAGTGGTAAACCTGTCTGCCCCAGGTGAATACAAATACATCAAGGCTGCAAAAACATGATTTCCTTTGGGAAATTCCTGACGGACCCCTCATATTGTTGCAGAGAGTGAGGTGTGAGTGAGGGTTTCATGCACTTGCTCTGGTTTGATCTGACCTTGTGTCTGTGAGGAAAATGAGGTCTTCATTTAATAAAGGGACTCTCACTGTCTTGGGTTCTAACACCTACCACTTTAAGCTTCACCGCAGTATCTAAGTGGGTGTACTTTATTGTAGTGCAAGTCAAAGCCTGAGTCATTTCCCCCCTAGAAGCATGGAGTTAAGAGATACAAGATTGCCAGTGTTGATTGAAAAGACCGATCTAACAAAAAGTCTTGGCTGTGGACACAACAATAGACACTACAAGCATTTACAGTCTGCAAAATACTAATGTTTTTGCTACCTTGGATTTTATACAGAATGTGCATTTTATTTAAGATAGCTGAGCACTCGTAATCCATATATCTTTGTAAACCCCCCCCAGATTAAACTGGTACAATATGGCCAAGTTTACCCGAGAATACAAACATTAATTGGATGGAAAGGCAAGAAGGACACATCATTTTTCAAACCTCAGTTATATAGCAGTTCAGTAGGCATAACCTTGCCTTCTGTCCAAATTCTGTTTTATGGAATCATTAAAAAAGTACATTTGTAGCCAAATATTTTATTTATATATATATATTTTTATTTTGTTTATATCATTTGATATTGGATACAGGTGTTTTTTTATAATCCAGGTAATAATCAGAATTACTGTCATCCTTTATTTTTAATCCTATAATCCTGAAGCCTGCTCACTCAGTCATCCCTGAGGCTGCCTGAAAAGCAAAATTGTGCGACTGAGGACGCGCTCCACACACAAACACGCAACAAGCATTATGTTTACAGCACTCAAAGCAAATCGAAGGAAACAGGAGGGTAAAAAGAAAATGTCACACACACGTACATGTGCTGGCAAGCATGTATATACTCAACCCTCTAACTGTGTGGCGAGAGTTTGCAAATGGACTGACACCTGCATAAAACACACCAGGACACAAGCATGGGTAACCATGAGCATGTACCACACCCACACATAAAGATGCCTGCACTTAACTTTCTATTCCATAGCTTCAAATAAGAAAATGTGCAAATGTGCACATGACATTTACTCTTTCAGCCAACAAACTCTTTCAACAAATTCAAAATTCCTCTAACACTATTTTTGTATGGATGTTGTAGTTCTACTTCTACCCCTCTGCTGACTGACAGGACCTTTAAAGCAATGACAGGACTGCCAAGTGTAGCTCCACAGTTACGTTTCCCTTAGTTAAGAAAGGGGTTTGGCGGTCGAAAGCATGACATGACAGGAGAGTACAAAGGTGCTATTTGCTTCTTCATCTGGGTACAGCAGGTTTCTGTTAGCTGTCTCCCTCCCCCAACTCCATCTTTTTAATCAGTAGTCCTCATAATCTCAAATATTACTATTTAAGCCAGAAACCATACATTTATTTCTAAAGCAAATCACAAGATTAACAGGTTGTGTTTTTGTGTGTATTTGTCTTCTCTTTACAAATTTATAATACTATGGATTTTACAAATTCAGCCAGTGCCTGTGCTATGGGCATCCAGTCATCCCAAATGCTAACAGCATTTCACTTGACAGCATTTGACCTATGCTAGGAAAAACGCTGATAGGTTAAAACATTGGCCTAAAATGTAGTGACAGTGGAGTTTACATCAAAAAAAAGGGAATGAAAAAAAAAAGAAGAAGGAAAAGGCAAACATGAAAACTATAAATCAACTCAGAAATTTCATTAGTTGAATTTATTATGAAATACTGAGATAATAGACCTCCCCTACGAATAAAACTGATAGTTAGTCAATTGCTTTTGAAACTGTCAAAATGTCATGGCTGTGTGAAGGCATGCAGGAATGGTGGACCCAACAGCAGGACTCACAGAGGCAAACGTAAACTCAAAAACACTCAGCTTTATTGCTGGATTGCAGAAAAAAAAACAGAAAAATAACTAAAACTGATCATACAAATAAACTAAACAGGCAGGCAAGCTGGCAGACTGAGCACACGGTGTAGAATAAGGCAGCGGTCCCCAACCTTTTTTGCGCCACGGACCGGCCTTTAAGATGTCGTGGATAAATACAACAAAATAAAACTAGTACCGGTACTGAAAAAAAGAAGATTTATTCATAACACACGTGAAAATGGTAAATGGTAAATAGCCTGCATTTGTATAGCGCTTTTCTAGTCCTTAAGGACCCCAAAGCGCTTTACAATACATTCAGTCATTCACACATTCACACACTGGGGATGGCAGCTACATTGTAGCCACAGCTGCCCTGGGGCACACTGACAGAGGCGAGGCTGCCGGACACAGGCGCCACCGGGCCCTCTGACCACCACCAATAGGCAACGGAAAAGACCCAGGAAAACAGAGTTAACGATAAAAACGATAACAATAAGCTGAAAACCGATTAAAACCCTGAAAACCATACATTTCACACCTGAGCCTCAACTCTCGCGGCCCGGAACCAAACGACTCACGGACCGGTACTGGTCCGAGGCCCGGGGGTTGGGGACGGCTGGAATAAGGGACGACACAACGATAGCAGGGGAAGATGCAGACACTAAATACAAGAGGTGAACACGACCATAAGAAAACAGCTGGGAGACACGGCTGACACCGATTAAACAAACGAGACGGGAGAGCACGCAAAACTGACACTGACATGAGACAAAGACCTTCAAAGTAAAACAGGAAACTCAACACACATGCAGAGACACGGGCTTTACACAGAGACCTGACTGAACTGGAACAGTGGGAGTACTGAAACAAAACCTACCTACTAGCAAATCTTAACAGAATACATAACCAGAATAAAACAAGAACATAAGATAATATTAATAAACACAAAAAACTGAATCAGGTTCAGTATTGGGTCAGTCACTTTAGAATAGGAAGTCCAGAGTGTTTGCTGAGTGCAGGTGGCGGCGTCTCTGCCAAGATGGGATTTTTCTGTCTTGTGCTTTCTTCTCTTTGATGTGTACTGTGTATGAGTCTGTGCTATGTTCTGTCTCCCTCTGTTCATTTGCCAGTAGTAGTAATTGCATTACTGTCACTACACTCATGCACACAAAATCACACACAGAAAAGTACACAAAGTCATTGAAAACATTGCCTGGTTTAAAGCATCATGCTGGTGTACCTTTATTTTTCATACAGCTAATAAAGCCTGTAAGGAGTCTAAAGATGTATTTACCACAAAGCATCAGCTGTCTGCTGGCGGAGGATTAACTTACCTCACAGGCGCCTATTATTTTCAGAAATGCCTATAAACATCTCAGACACAGTGCTGCACTGAGCTATTACAGCAAAACATGCTGGACAGCATGTGAAATTCAACTTTTACTTACTTTCCCTCGCTTATAGTTTTTGCTTTGAGGAAAACTCTTTTTAGGTTTGCCTCATTAGGCCTGCAAAACAGTGACAAGGCAAACAGAGCCGAGAATAATGACTGATAGAGATTTAGTGAGTTTCTCTTTCATTTTGGGTAAAAACATAATTCTGGTAGTTTCATCATGGCGTTCAGAAGTGATATCAGAAGAACTGCATTTGTTAGAGGAGCAGCGCAGCATGCCTCTGGGTTGCTTTAAACGGATGCATGCATGTTAATGGTAGCAAAAAAAACGTAACTCTGGTGATAGCCTTTAAAGATGTAAACACGTTCTGTCATAAAACCATTTAGCAAGTAGGTTTGGCAGTTAGCAAAGACCAACACATTTTCCTTTTTCCAAATAAACACATTAATTTCTGATTCCCCCCCAACACACACACTAACTGCCCTGCTTTGATCCCATGAATTGCCTCTTCTCTCCCTCCTGTGCTCCAACGCTCACTTCTCCATGTACCAGGAAATATTGGATTGATAAAATAAACAGCCAACTCAACTTACTTTGATCTTTGCAGCTACTCTACTCCTTCTGCCTTCCTACTTTCTCTCTCTGATGCAAATCTTTCTCTTGTTCACCTCCACATGTCAGATTTGCTCTCCCAGCATGCTCTCCCATGCCTTCTTCTTATCCTTCCTTGACCTCAAGTGAATTTTCCAGATGTATCTCTCTCATGTCTACATTGCTGCGTACCACAGCTCCTCAAGAAGTCATTTACTTCTTTCCATTGCACAACTTGGTAGTGAGGCTGATGAATGCTTGCCAGTGAAGACAAAACATGTAACATTATGATTTACTAACTGCAAAATTGCATATTGTAGAGCATCAATTCTGCATCAATGCCTCAATTGTTTTAACAAAATCCAAACCAAACCAGTCTGCAAGAAATTTGTAGATCTAACAACAATTCTGTCCCCTTTTCATCTTTGAAATCTGGTATTATTTTTCGTGCTAGGTGTTCTGTGTTATGCTCAGTCAGTGAACCACAGGGTGGTCATTGAATTCAGCATCCAATGCCAAAGCTAATCAAATACCAAGTGTCCTTTGGCTTTGATGCCTTGACACACTTGGCACAGCAATTTTGGTTGCCAGGAGAAAAATATTAAGACGTTTACATAAAATCACCATGAATGTCAAGGTAATTTGGGTTTTTTGCACTGTTCCTTTTCCAGGTTTGCACAGAATACATTATACAGCAAACAAGAAGTGTTTGAATTTATTTTGGCTTTTCTCTAATCCACTGTGGATCAAAATTATACATACAGGCTCTAATACATACATAATCTCCCTCAGAAGTTGTACCTCAAGCATAACCAAAAGTTGGTTACCATCAACAAGCTTTTGGCACATTTGTGGCTGGATATCTGACTGTTTTTCTTGGGAGAAATAGTAGAGTTCATTTCAGTTGGTTGGTTTCCTGGCACAGACCCAGCCTTTAAACACAGTCCACACATTTCCCACAGGGTTGAGTGTGGGGCTTTGGAAAGGCTATTTGAGAAGCTTAATGTTATCTTGTTGTATCCATTCAAGACCAGTTTTGATTTGTTTGGGATCACTGTCCTGTAAGAAACCCAAGTTTCAGCTATCTAGCTGTTGAGGTTAAAGTGAAGAATATGTAGGTAGTCCTCCTTCATCATTATTTCATCCACCTTTTGCAATGTATCAGCACTACTGCAAAACAGCCCGAGGGCATGATTCTACCACCACTATGCTACACAGCTAATACAGTGATCTGAAGTTTGAAAGTTTGACCTTTACTCCACCCAAACTTTTCTCCAAAAAGGTATTCAGCACATCCATGTAGGCACCTCCACATTTCAATTACACTTAAAGGTGTTAACTTTGAAGCACAGGCTTCTCTCTTAGCCAGAAACCTCTGAGTCCAATGCCAATGTAAAATGGCTTCACAGTGGACTGTGATGGTGGTGGTCAAGCAAATCTGCAGTTGTTTAAAAAAATGGATCCACAAGACCGTCCCAACTTGTCTAAATCTACAATTCTCCTACATAGATCTTGAGTTCATTGGACTTTCCCATAGTTCTGAGTATTAGTCAATCCAGTGAGTGTATTCAAACAAATCCTTTTTATGCCAGCAAAAAAAAAAAAAACAAAAAAAAAAAAACCCTACCAGTTGCAGTCAATCAATAACTGGAAGTTAATATGCCGTGGCATGTTAAAAGAAATTGTAGAACCTTCAGCAATATTTAAAAGATTTAAATGAGTGTGTGTTGGAGCCCGTTCTCACTCCTGAGGCGTAACATGGCGACGTTTTGTCACGTCCCGGGGCGTTCCTGAGGAACGCAAAAGGAGACCTTCGGCGTTCTTATGGTACACGGCGGGTTATGGCCGAAATCCAGTGCAATGACGCTCCCGCGGTAATAAACGTTCCAGCCCTGTATTCCAGCCCTAAACCTAACCTTATCCCTAACCATAACCTTTTTCCTGAGGTTAACCAGGACTTTAATGACGTTAAATACCGTGTTTCTAAGTGATTTGAAGAAAAAGAGCGAACATGTGTAGATTGAGTCCATACGGTTCTCACATTTCCTCATTTTTCCGAGGTCGTCATTTAGGAACGTGGTGGGTAGCCGAAAACGTAATATGTTGACGATTTGTCACCTAGCGTAAAATGTTACGCTTTGGGAGTGAGAGCGTGTTGCGAACGTGTTGGTATGTATATATGAATTACAGAAAACAGAAAACACAAAATAAATTGTAATTTTTGTACACATTTATGTTATTAATGATGTATTGTTACAACTCAGCTTTGCTAGGGGACAGGGGAAGTAACATAAACAAGACTCTCATGAGGGAGATCGGCATAGAAAAAGTTTTCTCTGAGTTATACAAAAAACTCAGAGAACTGAAAAATAATAGCAACAAACAACCAAATAGAAAACAACTCGCTTGCTTAGAAATCAAAATTTGCTTCGCGGACTATAGCACAACTAATTTCACTTGAGAGAATCTCACAGTTTAGACAAGGTTTTGCAAACAAGGCTCATAGACAGAAGCATGTAGTGGAGACTGCACACTCAACACTAAGCAGCAGCCCCTGGATGAATGATCTTCAGCCTTTTAAAGACGCAGCTGTGCCCAATCAGTTGCTGATTGGTCTGGCATCCCTCAGCTGGTCCCATAGACTTTCCCTGGAGGTGCAAACCACAGGTTCCCAGGCAGCCAATTGTCTGTGTGGGTTGCCACACTCGAATTTGCATGAAGGAAGGATGGCTCACTTCTTCCAAGGCCAGGGGCTGTAACATGTATGTTGAATAATCATTTTATTCGGGAAACAGAAACATTCAAAGAAATCATTAAAAGCATCAAATTGACATGATATCCATGCCCATAATGAGTGAATGAAAACTCCTGATTACAACTGTAAGTTAACTGTTTTGAAAAGCAATAAAGCCCACATTATGATGCTAGCATGGTGGCGGTGGAAAAAAACAGGAAATAGGAGTTTATATCCCATTTGGGACATTTGTGTTTTGAAGTTTTTGTTTGTTACTCGCTGGTTAGTGATCAGGTTTATCCACTAAAATTTACTTTTAAGATAAGCATTTTTATTATAGAACACCAGTCTGTCATTAATAAGTGTCTGAATGTGAGAAGCTAAGTGTGAGAGATCTTGCAATATTGCTAATAACATGTTGTGTCATGGCACTTGTGCCAGATTCACATCCTGTGTACTCTAAAATCTCAGTCTTAACTTCACTTGCCTGAATTCAGAAGCTAAAGTTGGCTTCAAATGTAATGTTGGATGAATATCTTCATGGGCCATGGGGTTGCTGGAGCCTATCCAAGCTATCATAGAGAAAGACGCAGGGTATATGTCTGCAAGAAGCAATTTCTAAAGTAAAAGCATAGACACAATTCTGCTTTCATGGTCGAAATCTTGCCAATGACTACAAGATACACGAATTAAGCCTTGTAGTGTTTGAGTAGTCGTACTGCTTTTTTGTATGTGTACAAAAAGATTTTTAAAAGCTGCATAGATTCTGATGTTTTTATGTGACACATTATCTAATGCCCCTGAGCAACTTCTCTTTGTCAACACATTTCAAAACATAAAATAAAAAAAATGTGTATTCCTTCTTTCATCCTCTCTACTCAAGATCACACTTAAACAAAAACAAAAAAACAACATGTATTCATGGATCTTTTCCTCCTTCTCTCTGTCAGTCTACAAGAACATTCAACATATTCATCCAAAACACATTTCCAGTTAGCAGTTATTCATCCATCTGCAGAGAGAGATAGAAACATGTGCTCACAGTGCAGAGTGGAGTAAATTGGTAAACCATGTCTGCACTTTTGGGATGGAGGGAATGGGCGAGGAGAAGGACTGAGAGAGGACAAAAAGGAAAATGAAAGCAGAATGGTGAGCTTTGGATTGGACTGGGAGTGGTTTCTTATCTACCCAATGATTTTTGTTCACAACATATTTATCCCACAGTAAAGTATGTTTAACCATGTTTGCTCTCATTTCATCACACAATCATTTTCATCTGTCAAACGTACCCTTCCATTAATTCAGTGTGAAGTTTGAATATAAATTTTGTACCTCGGTTTCAGCCGAGTGCTCACTGAGGGCTGCATGGTTTCAGTCAGTTGGCATGTGCCAGCATGTAGAGGCTAGTTGCTTTTCCTTTCTCATTTTCCTTCCAGAGCTACATGTAATTGCATTGTGTACCTAAATTAGTACCACATAGTCCCAGCAAGAAAGCACTTTAGCTTATTCCCCAAGTTCTTGAATTGTCTGACTTTGAATTTCCCGTTGTGTCTTTTTCTGAAATGAAAAGAGAATTTGCGTCCCCATATGGGGCCTACTGTGGATTGAAGTCTTTAGGAGGTGTTTAGAATTCTGCACTTACACTGTGCTGTAGCTTCTCAACTCAAGATGTAGAGTGGCATGCTGTGCTTTGTTTGTACGCAGTTGTTATGCTGCAGCTTTAACACATGCTGCTTTGACAACACTATGCTTACACTTTAGAAATTATACCTTTTCAGCAGTGCAGCCCGTCTTCTCAACAATTCATCCTCACAGTTAATAAACATGAATTCAAACCTCCTTACATTCTCCCTTCTTCCTCTCACACCTCACTTATCCTTGTACCCTGATGCCATTTTTCCTTTTCGGCGCAGCCCGCCACCCCGTACTCCTCCCTCTTGGCTTTTTCATCTATGCCTCTTAAAAAAAAGAGAGGGGCATCACATGAAAAGCCAGACAGCATGGGATATTCAAATTAGTCTGGCCCCCTTAGGAGAGTGCTGCAGGAGAGTGCACACTTAAGGTGCTTTAGGATGGAAGGGTGGCAAAAATGGATGAAAAAGTAGTGTGAGGGTTGTACAAGCACTGCCCTCATTCCTTCATCCGTCTTTCCAGTCCCTTACCACACAAAGCCTTTCATGTATACTTGGCGCTCAGCTCTGTCTCTGATTTTTAACATTTTGTGGCAAGTGAGCAGGGCTGACATCCCCTGCTCAGCACGGGGCCGCAGGAAGGTGTTTGTTCTCTTACTTCAGCTATTCCTATTCTGTTTAAAGCTCAGCTGTGTGACTAATTGGTTGGCAAGTCAAATTCATGAAGTAAAAGCAACACAGCGCAAAATGATTGTTTTTGCTTGTTTGTTTTCCGGGACAGGAGAACTTCCAGAGCGCACAATCTGGAACTGAAACAGCCTTTTGACTGCAGTGTCATCACTCTCGCAGAGCTTTTTAGGAAGATGTTTTAAGAGGGAAAAAATTAGGAAGAGCCGCTCATGCTACCACTAGAGTGAAATCACCACCAGCATTCAAAAGTAACCAAAACTTTAACCAGAAAGCATAGGTACTGAGAAGCAGAGCCACTCCTTTATTTGGCATGTCGTGCTAATTGCCTATAATTTCCACCTGTTGTCTATTCCATTTGCACAACAGCATGTGAAATTGATTGTCAATCAGTGTTGCTTCCTAAGTGGACAGTTTGATAAGATAAGATAAGATAACCTTTATTAGTCCCACTCATGGGAAATTTGTTTTGTCACAGCAGGAAGTGGACAGTGCAAAAGTTATGAAGCAAAAATTAGAATACAATAAGAATAAATACAGTACACAACTGTACAGAATAGAATAAAATAAAATACTATACACAGTAGAATAAAATAGAATAAAATATACAATAAGAAAAAAAATAGAATACAAATGCTATATACAACTGAGTAAAAATACAACGACGCCAGAAAAGATTATTACACATAATTATTGCACATTATTGCATTTCACAGAAGTGTGACTGACTTGGAGTTACATTGTGTTGTTTAAGTGTTCCCTTTATTTTTTGAGTTGTGTATAATAAAAAAAATTAATTTAGATTCAGGATCACTTACAGCCAACTTGGCTGTAGTTTGTCATTTTTATTGTTTATGCTTGCCGGCTAATATTGTGCCACTATGGTGGTTAAGAGGTGCCTATATTCTGAGGAATTTATGACTGAATTATATCAAGTTTCATTTGAGAGAAGGATACACATTTGTGGATATATATGTGAGTTTATTCCATACAATCCAGAGAAATTATGCTATCAGCGAAACCTTACTGTTTTTATTTGAGGGATAACAAAAAAGAAAATCCATAAATGCAGTTAGTACTCAAAAATACAGTCTTGTCTTCTTCAACCACCCCACCTATTCATGTACGTGTGGGCTCAGATACAAGTGAGAAAATGAGCTCAAACAAACATAATCACACGAAAAAACAAACCCAGCGCCCCAGGGGCTGAACTTAAAATGATGTGCCTCTTTCTCCCATGCTGCATGAAATTGGATCTGATTCATAGCACTAACTCTTCACTTTTTCAGAATATCAGCAACTTTCAAACATGACAACTTCCACAACACTAACAGTCTTGCGCTTTCCTATCTCTGTTGGCGTGCTTTTACTTGTCTTGGCAAACTACCACCCGCATCCAGAGGAACCTCATAAAAGACAGAGGAAGAACTTCAGCGAAGCAATTACTGAAGTGAAGTGCCGCATGGCCGGCTTTTGGTCAGTGTAATTAAATGTTTCTTTTTTTCTTGGTTCATGTTGGTTCAGTTCAGAATGATGTTGTTATATTTGTTCAGTAAATGTAATAAATGAATGAGCATAAACAATAAACTACAGTGCAGCAATGCATTGTTTTTATCTTTGTTTACAAGTAATCCAAAATAGAGGTGTGAATGAAACCTACAATCACACAGTAGTAGCACAATTGGATGCCAAGATGTTTTTTAAGGAAGTGGCAAAACTAGACTGTGACGAGTCATGAGAAAGAAAACACTTCTAATTTATATGCAACATGTATCTGTGGTTGAAGCAGCATCGTTTGTGACACTAAATGAATTCAGACAGGAACCTAAATTGATCTGATATTTAACTGAATTGCTTGAAGACGTGACAGAAATTGTAATTAATGCATGTACCCATACCCGGCTTTTAATGTTATGAAGGAGATAGCAGCGCTCAACCTCCAGCAGTGTAACGTTCAACAACCACAGAAAAAGAGTGCACATTTAAGATCGTGCATGTAAGAGTAGCGGCCAATCTTGAGACAGATGAAAACAATGGAAATATTACTATTAATGTTGAGTGTATGTTCTGGATTGTTGCTTATTGGTCCATGCATGGCTGTCGATATATGTCACTTTTTCACCTGATTCATTGAGATGAAACTTGCATGCTTGTTATATTTCTACTCATTTATGTTGCAATTTATTCCTTGAGAGTGAATGAGATAAATGGGAGGACAGATTGATGGATGAATTGATTTATTATTTAATTATTGTGATTGATAGCAAATAATGTAAAGTCGCCATGGTGATGTGTTGGAGAAAATATCAAGTGTTAAAAAAATGCTCTGGGAAAAAATGCCTGGTTAATGTTAGCGGTCAGACAACAGGTCAGGCAGCACTAACGTAAACAAACATTCATTACAACCAAGGTTTGCAGAAGAGAGTCTCTGGATACACATCATGGTTAACCTTAATGCAGATAGGCAACAGTAGCAAAGGACCACTCCTGTTAACTAAAAAGTGAGGTTGCACTTTGCACAGGTTCGCCAAAACTGGAAAGCAGAAGACTGGATAAACTTCGCCTGGTCTGATGAGTCTTGATTTTTCCTTTGATATTCAGAGGACAGAATTTGATTGAAACAACATGCAAGCATGGCTCCATCCTGCCTTGTATAAATGGTTCAGACTGCTTCTCGTGGTGTCAAAGTATGGGGGATATTTTCTTGGCAAACTCTCGGCCCCTTGGTACAAACTGAGCATTTTAAATACCACAGCCTACCTGAGTATCATTGCTGACCATATCTATCTCTTAATGACCATGGTTTAATCATCTTCTGATGGTTCGGTGATTACAGATGGGTCATCTGATGCCATCAGATCACCTTGGTTTTACATCACATCTGCATGCTGAGCTCTTGAAAAAAATATAATGACACTCCCACAAACTCAAATGTTGGGACAGACAGGTTGGTTAAGTGATGTGTTGAATTTTGAACAGGCCACAGTTTCATAAGGAAATCTACACCCTAAAGTTGCCCTGAGTTTTTCACATGAGAAAAATATAAATGACAATTCAGTGTCTTGCATAGTTTGAATATTCAAGGTCACCTTGTCTTGAGTCAGATGGGATATTGCTTAACCTTTTGATTATTGTCTTCTTTCCTTGAAAAGATTTTTTCACCCGCTCTTCATTTTCTTCTTCCTATATACGAAAGCACATCAATCTTCTTTTCACCTGTGTCCACGTTGTTAAACAAAATATTTGATGGCTTTGCTTATATTATGCAGAAATACCTCAGAACTGCACATGGCCACACAGTCTCTGCAGTAAATGATGTCGTATCCACTTGCACAACTATTTACGTAAGTTGCCACATTTCAAGGACCCTTTATCTATTCTGAAGAGTATCTTTTTCTTGTGTCTTCAAATGTATTCATATATGTCTAAAATATTTTTGAAACTGCAACATGCCTGATTAGTGACCTTTTGTTATAACTACTAGTGTTCATTGAGAGAACTCATCTTTCTGAAGAATTTGAACATCATGCCATTAATAACTCTCATATCTCTGTTCAAAGCAGTACTTAGAGGAGGCATCTGTCCTCAGCAGTGTTAATAGTTTGAAGGAGACAAAAAAAATGCAATATTTTTGGAATAAGTTTCTACTAAATATAAAAAATAAATGAATATCAAGTCAGGGTTAAACTAAGCCCTTATTTTTTTAGATTTTACATCATGGGCCACACTTTGATCTTAAGTGGGCTGGACTAGTAAACGTGCATGACAAATCTGTTGGAGAAAAAATCTCTGGCCCCGGGCTTTATGTTTGATACTTCTGCTTGAAAACTTTAGATCACATATGAGAAACTACATGACCTATATAATTACACTGTGTTAAACAATATTTTTTATTGCTTTTTGCAACAGCATACAAATGTTTGTTTTCCCAGTAATATGCTGCAGTAATAGGACCCCCGCCCCCCCCCCCCCACCTCCCACCCCATCAAATAAAAAACACATAAAATATGTATACATTCGTACAATATGTGACATTTATACATATTGAAGGAAACAAAAAATAAAGAGGGAAAAAAATAGACAATAGAAATAGCTACTATACAATTTTCCCCTCATCCACACTCCTGCAGGAGTTGTCCGATGTTTACTTCTTTTATAAAGTTTTTAAATGGCTTCCAAATCTCATCAAAATATGTTAACTTGTCTTTGAGAAAATACGTTATCCTGTCCATTGCCATACACTTTGCCAAAGAATTTATCCAAGCACCAATAGCAGGAGGATCTGATTTTTTCCAATTTAATGCAATCCTACGTTTTGCCTATAATGTACAATAATCCATAAACTCAATTTGATGGGCTCCTAGTTTAAGACTTTTAGAATACACACGTAATAGCAACATTTCTACATTTAAAGCAATCTTTGTATTCAAAATTTGGTTTATTTTGTTCATCACCTCCTGCCAAAATGCACGGACAATTCTGCATTCCCATATAGAGTGGAAAAATGTTCCACGGGCTTCTCCACATTTAAAACATGTATCTGGAATTCTGCTATTATATTTGTTCAATTTCACCGGTGTTGCATATGTTTGCATGATCCAATTGTATTGTAATAACTTTAGGTTACTATTAATCAATTGTTTTTGTGATTTTAAGCAAATTGACTTCCATGTCTCCTCAGAAATATTAATATTTAGGTCTTTTCTCCAAGCTTTTAACTTAGAAACTGATGTTTCTGGAGAGGCAGAGACAATCCAGTTATAGAATGTTGAAATTTTTGTTACCACATTTTTTCACCATTAACTCCTCTAACTTACTTAACTGGGGAACGTTGAGAGACTGATTTTGCATGGAAGAAATGAAGCTTCTATTGTCACGGACTGCCGGGGCAGACCATGTGGAGTGAGTACAGGACACAAAACTGGACTTAACAAAAAGCGAGCCTTTATTTAGGGCCGAAAGCTCACGGAAAAAACAACAAAGTAACTGAGGGAAAACCTGAACATAGACTGGGAAACTATGACTCTACTGAGATTTAGACTATGATTAAACAACATACAAACTATGGCTGGGGAAACTGTTACAAGGGATAGGGGAGATAACACAGACGATGCGACACCGAACACAGCAAGACTGAAGACTAAATACACACATGAGGTGATCAGAGGAAGTGGAGACACATGAGGACACAGCTGACACACATAACCTAATGACAGGACAGGGGAAGTGAAACTAAATGCAATGAACAAAGAACAGAGGACTCTTTCAAAATAAAACAGGAAACATGAGACAGACCAAACAACATGGGCTTGACAACATGAGACGTGGAACACAAAGGGCAAATGAGACTAAGATCCAGGGGAAGGGGAAATGAGGAGATCCAATAAACAGAACTAAGGCTGAACAACTTAGGGGTTTAAGAGAGGTGGATGAGCTTAACCCAAACAATAAATGACAAAACACAAAGACTCAAATTCTAACTAATGCAAAAACAAGAACTTAACATATCCCCATACTAAAAACAGAAATACACAATATATAATGAACTCAAAATGCTGGGTCTCAGACCCAGCCATGACAATTATCCCATCACAGAAAAGATCACCCACTTCCCTAACACCTTTTTCTGCCCAACCCTGGAACCCTGCGTCCACATTTCCTGGTACAAATAAGGCCTTTCCCCAAATAGGACTAAACTGAGAGAGATTATTCTTAATATTCATCATTTCTTTTATTGTAAACCTCAATCATATTTCGGACTATGGGATTATTTGTTTCTTTCTTTAATTGTTGATTGAGTATAAGTACAAGTTTAATGGCATTTTAAGAGAATTTGCTTCCATCCCCACCCAAGATGGGGTATTTTTGTCCTTAGTTGAACAGCCAGATAGTACCAGTAACAATTGGGGCATCTCAACCCCCCTGCATCAAAGGGAAGATACAACAAAGACAAGCGAATGCGGGGACGCTTCTTGTTCCAAATAAACTCTCTGACTAATGACGCTAGTTTGGTAAACAATCCAGTAGGAGGAACCAGTGGGACGTTCTGAAACATATACAAGAGTTTAGGTAATACATTCATTTTAAGAACATTAATCCTTCCAATAATAGATAGTGGTAAACTTATCCAACGCTCAAAATCTTTGGAAATTTTCTGTAGAATTGTATTATAGTTAAGTACCACCACATCTTT
This sequence comes from Neolamprologus brichardi, assembly GCF_056152115.1. Classification (NCBI taxonomy): domain Eukaryota; kingdom Metazoa; phylum Chordata; class Actinopteri; order Cichliformes; family Cichlidae; genus Neolamprologus; species Neolamprologus brichardi. Next base: position 4,745,920 of record NC_142122.1, read on the forward strand.
TAGAGAAGGAACTATTTCAATGCCTAGATAAGTGAGTTCAGAATTAACAGTAAAGCCAGATATATTCTGACTTATGTTTTGATTATACCCTTGTTTAAGTAACATTAATGATGATTTTGTTACGTTTACTTTATACCCTGAGAAGGCCCCAAACTGGTCTATTAAATCCTTTATAGCAGGCACAGAAGTTTTTAGTTGCTTTAAAAATAATATGACATCATCAGCAAATAAAGTAATTCTATGCTCCTTTCTACCAATCCTAACACCTTATATTTGTCCACTGGTTCTAACAGCTATTGCCAGAGGTTCAATAGCTAAAAGGAATAAAAGTGGAGATGATGGTGAACCCTGCGGGCACCCTCCTTTAATGTCAAATGGTACAAAAATTATCTCATTTGTCTTAACCGGAGCAACAGACTGACAGTGCAGTAGTTTGATCCAATGCAGAAATAAATGACCAAACCCAAATCTAACAATGACATCAAAGAGATATGGCCATTCGATTCTATCAAAAGCCTTCTCCGCGTCGAGCGAAAGTAACTGGCTGTTCACTTTGATTATGAAGAATGTTGAGGACTCGTCTTACATTATGAAAACCCTGCCTATGTTTAACAAATCCATTTTGATCATCTCCTATAATAACTGGAAGAGCACTTTCTAATCTTTTGGCGAGAATTTTACAGATAATTTTAGTGTCTGTGTTAATTAAGCTCATAGGATGCATGTTTTCACACTTCTTATTTAGTTTTCCAGGTTTAGGAAGCAATATTATCAGGGACTCCCTCAATGAGGCAGTAAGATTACCAGTATTAAAACATTCTATATACATATCTAAGAGGGGCTGTGCTAATTTATCTTTAAAGTATTTATAAAGGTCGATTGGAAATCCGTCTGGGCCAGCTGTTTTACCAGCATTTAGAGAGTTTATAGCATCAATAATTTCATGCATTCTAATTTGCCTGTCAACATTTTCTTTGTCTTCATCTGAAATTTTTGGTATATCAATTTTATGTAGAAATAAAGATTGCATTCTAGTTGCATTGTTGAATTCGGAATTATATAACGTTTCATAAAGCACTTTAAATGCATTGTTTATCTCTAATGGGTCTACTATGATATTTCCATTTAAAGTTTCAAGTTTTGTAATTGCCTTTTCAGATTCCTGCTGTTTTATACGCCAAGCCAGGAATTTGCTGGGTTTTTCATCTTGGTCATAGAATTGTTGCTTTAATCTATTGCGTTCTCAATAGTAATAATTCTTTTACATTGTCCTCATTATTTTGGCCTGATTGAAAGCTGGTCTCTTCTAACATTTTTATTTTATCTTCCAGATATTTTATCCTTTGGCTTCGTTCTCGTTTTCTTACTAGAATAGCTTATGATTTGCCCTCTTAAGTATGCCTTGAAGGCTTCCCAACTCACACTTGCTGATGTTTGATCTGAATTGTGCTCAAAGTATTCATTAATTTGCTCTCCTAAAAACTCAAGAAACTGTGCACTGTGAAACTGGATGTGTGGAAGGAGCAAAAGATGGATAGCAATCGTGTGCCAAAGATTATGGTTCTATTTTATTTGATAATCAATATCGTGGCACAAACTCCAAAATAAAAAATCTAACCAAAAAGAAAATAATGGCTCATTGTCACAAAGCTGGTTCGTCATATGTAGGATGAGATTATTATTAAAGATGGAGACTAAAAACACATGTTAAAAGCCAACGGTTTTTTACCTGCATCAAGTTTTTCTTCCATTATCTTGAATAACACAATATGTTAGGCACGAATGATTTCACCACAAGAAATATTTTAGCTGCAGTTTCCAGAGGGACTTCTGTTCACGTCTATGCAACAACCCCCTGTACCCCGTGTGTTTGATGCCAAGACCACCCTGACTGGTCCTTTACTTTGCAACATGGCCTGTATTTCACCATTAGATGTCAGGCTTTATACATAGTCTAAGAATTTGGGATATTGTCCTTCTTTTAGAAGGAAAGCAACTGGATCTTGTACTATGGTGTCCAACAGATGTTCATGTTTTTCTAATTAACTCACCTTTTTCCACAGTTTCACTGTTACGTCTCCAAGGCACACTTCTAGCCAACCCCTTATTCCTCCAGATGACTCACACTTCAGCTGGTGCTTGATCAGATGGTCTCCATTAGACTGCTCTTCCATATCCTGTTCCCCAGCTATGGATCACTCTTCACCACAGTTATTTATTCATTTAGCATCTTACTCAGAATATTAACAGAAATGTACTGCAAATGCCTCAGATTATTACTTTAATCTTCTTCTCTGTTAAAAAAAACGATCATTCACTGTGTAAAATCTGCTCTTAAATCCCCAAAATATAAAATCAGAAATGAAAGAACCACAGTGGGAGGGTGGAAAGGGAAAGAGAGCTGGGCTTAAAGGGAAAGGAATTGAGGAAGAAGGATACAGGGAGGGATATTCTCCTCCAAAGCCTCTTACCATTAAGCATTCACAGCTTAAGGCAGGCATTTGAAGGTCAATTGAGGTGGTGTGAACCAGGAGATATGCTTTTAAAGAGAGGAAGCTTATGAATGTGCTCCCTGTGTTGGTGGGGTGAGCTCTTCGATTGGCTGCCGATGGGGGAGGTTGGGCTCGATGGGACAGCTCAGGTGAGGTGAGTGACACACCTGTTCTGCAGATTCGAATCAGTCCCTATCCATATTTCAGTACTGCCTCCTCTGCCGGGCCTCCAGAGGTGGTGCACGTAGCTAGCAAGGAAAAGAGGACTGTTAAGAAAGCTTGTGCAGAGTTGGGCTTGTAATAAAGAAGCTCTGTTTCTCATGTTTGCTGAAAGTGTTTGTGAGAAACCGTAGAACTGGGTTGGCATTCTTTGCTGGCGGTAAACCTACAAATGAGTGCGCTTCGTGTCATATTCCCATTTGTGAATGAACAGGACAGCTGTCCACCAGTTACCGTGGACTTTTTACACAAATTAATCAAGGAGAGTTGTAGGAAGGGGTTTTGTTTCCCCTCTCATCTTCTCCTGTAACTCTCCAGTGGCTCGAGTTCCTGTTTAAACATTTACTCCATGTCTGCTTGCCTCATCAGCTGCTGTAATTTAACACCAGGGAGTGATGTGGTGATGGGGGGGAGGGTTTTGGTTTTGAAGACTCTCACTCTAATTAAATTGTGTTATCAGAATAAAACACATACTTTTCATTGATATTAATATTAATAAATTAACCCAAATGCCACCCAGAGCGGGAAGAAGAACCACAATAAACACTCAAATTGCTTGTGAAGGTCAGTAATGACTCACCATTAGTTGTGTCAATTCAATTTACTTAATTAAAACAACAGCGTCTGTTAATTGAAGTGAGAACATCAATTGGAAATTGGCTGTCAGAACAGTTTCATGTCAAACAATTTTTCGGTAATTTAATTTAAAAGTGAATCAATTTCCTGCATTGATGTTAAATAATATCGACTTCACCCATACTGAGTGTGGCCCACAGCCTCGTTACTCGTTGTGTTTGTCGATGTGGAAATTCTTTGTGTTCCTATTTTGCGCGAGTGTATGGCACATTCTGATTGTGGAGTTTACAGGCTACATTATGGAGGTTTTTGTCCGTTTGAAATATTTCTAAAATCGACAAATCGACTAGCACAAAATTGCACAACAGAATGTTTGAGTGTCGAGGTAACGCCAGGACTGCCAAGAGATATAGGCTGTATCCCAATTCAGGGTCTGCAGCCTTAAAGTACGCAGCCTTAACGATCCTCAACGGCCGCGTACTTAAAGACCGCTAAGGCCGGAAGTGCGAGGCTTGTGAAATGGGAAGGTCTAGCCTCCGTTGCGCTGCCCAGGTTGCCTAGCAACCATGATACTAACAGCTGGAAACGTTTCATACAGCTTTGTTTGATAGAAATGAAGGAGAAAATCTTTTGTTCATTTGTTTGTTTGTTTCTACATGAGCTTTGATCATTCTCTGATTAAGCTCAGCTATAGAACGGCGTATATTTTAAAGTAAAGGCTTTAAAACCAAGTTTGTACAAACGTCACTAATGTCACATAAGTTTGCCGACATGTGGCCAACAGTAATGTTTTAATGTTCTTCGTTATTAAACATTTGCACATAAATAAGTGACATGATATTCAATACTTACTTAAAGTTTACTTTTCAGGCGCCCCTCATCCACCGTTTTTTTCGGCAAAATTATCCACACCCACTGCCGCGCTATGCATTCTGGGATATGTTGGGCCACGAAGTCTACACCACCACGTCCTTAAAATTCAGGGAAATTAAGGACGCATTTGAGGGCTGCATTTCGAGCAACCTTCGAATTGAGACAGCCTTCGTCGCATCGCGGTGACGTAATCGGCCTTAAAATGCGGCCTTTAATGCTGCAGACCCTGAATTGGGATACAGCCATAATCTCTCCAGTGTGTCCTGCATGGGTCTACCCAAGGCCTCCTCCCAGTGGGAGTCCTTTGTTGTGCTATGGGAGTTAGCCCTTCAAGCAGGATGTCAAAATGCCAATTTGCCAACTTTCATTTTTGAGTAGCGTAGCCTCATGTTTGATGTTAAAATACACAACCCAGTAAATGTTGGGGGAAAAATAACCACTGTGCACTGGTCTCATTTGAAGCACTGCCTTATGGTTCGACAGCTGTGGACTGTTCAACTGAAAATTGTCTGGTTGTAGCTGTAGCCCAACCTCTCATCACCAGCGATGATTCTTCACATTAAATTTGGGTCAGTATGAAAAAGACGCCGATGTTTGATGTCTGGTTTGTCAGCTGTAGTGGGAAACAACACCCAGGCTCCTCTCTAATTTTCTTGCTCTCGTTTTGATCTCCAGTTTTGTAATCAAGTTCTTCTTGTGCCCTAGATTTCCTTTGTGTGCCAGCAAGACAGGCATCTGTTAATTCCACTCACCACCAAATCAACCTCATGCTTGCAAATATAGACTGCCACTGTTCACCGCCTTCTCTAGCATCAGTGACATATGTCATCACAACCCCATTCACCTGGAATCATCAGCCCTTCAACTCTACTGTCTCTTTTGAGGAAATAATCTGGGTTTAAACGTTTTATTGTAACACAGAGTCCTGCAAAGTCCACCAGTTTTCGTTCAAAAATATACCCAGTATATGATAATTCAGTAATAATGCTTTTATTACACCTAGGCTGGACTATTGTAATTCATTATTCTCAATATGCTCGAAAAGCTGCATAAAAAGCCTTCAGTTGATTCAGAATGCTGCAGCAACACTGCTGACAGTGAATAGAAAGAAAGGATATTTCTCCCACATCGGCTTCTCTTCATCAGCTGCCTGTTAAATTTATTTAAAATCCTGCTCCTCACTTACAAGTTCTTGAATAATCGGACGCCGTCTTATCCTAAAGACCTTATAGTACCGTATAACTCCAACAGAGCTTTGCTCTCAGACAGCTGGCTTACTCATGGTTCCTAGGGTATTTAAAAGTAGAATGGGAGGCACAACCTTCAGCTTCCAGGTCCTCTTCTATGGAACCAGTTTGGATTTGGGAGACAGACACCCTCACTATTTATAGGATTAGGTCTAAAACATTCCCTTTTGATTAAGGTTATAGTTAGGGATATATTAGGTGACCTTAAACCCTCCCTTAGTTATGCTGTATTAGGCCTAAAATAGAACAGAATAGAATAGAACTGAACTGTAGCCTTCACTGCAACCTTCTGAATCCACGTAATATTAACCCTCCTGTCTTCTGTACACAAGTGAAGATTTTTATGGTTCTTGCCTGCAAGTCAACAAAAATCATTTTCTTTGGCGACTGTGCTGTGCTTCTGTGTGTCCTTGTTACCACATTCAGATTTTGAATGTAGATTTTGTTGAATATCATTCTGGTCCACGCATAAGACCTTTTAAAAACTCACCACAGACAGAGATACAACAGAAGGTTTCCTTTGAGTGGAGAGGATAGAAGCTCTTCTGTTATAAGAAGTGCCTGTTACTTTAGAAGAGTGCTCTATATGAGAATCATAAAGCACTGTATGGAGCTGAATTAGTGCTCCCATGTGCTACACAACAGGCTTCCCTGTCTGTTTTTCTTGTGAGCGCTATGATTGTTTTGTAAGCACTTAAAAACAGGTCACGTGAGCCTTACTCATTGGCACATTGGCAAACTGTCAAAGCCTCACAGGGAGCACTTTTTTCCTAAATTGCTTCCCTCTAATAAATGCAGTCAGTGAGAAGTGGGAGGTATGGAAATCAGATTCTGTGCTGTGAATAAACCTCCAGACTACATCTGTGTGTGTGTGTGTGTGTGTGTGTGTAACTATGCCTGAGGTTTTAAGGTAAACATCAAATTATCAATAGATGAATGAAAAACCGCATCATTCAAACAATTTTCCAATTGAAAAGATAATATAAATATAATAATGGTATGAAAAACTGGAGCAATATGCCAGCACAGTAGATTTTTTTGACATGCTGTATATTCGCTGTAAAGCACACCCATAACATTCCCATTTTCATTTTATCCCTTTTTTATTTTACACAACATAACAACAGTACATGTTGTCTTTTTCTGTACAGAAGCTTTGCGTGAGCTTGTGACCAACACGGGCTGTATTATACCAGTGTCAGTGAAAAGCTCACAAGGTTCTCACGTTGCTTTTTTTCTTTGCTTTTTTTTTAATACTTCGCTTTAAAAAATATCAATTTCATAAGAGGTTCATTAAAGTCTTCATCTTTCTGTAACATTTTGTCTTTATATGTCCAGAAAAGGTCTGTACTCCGCAGTAGGTAAGAAAGGCTATGTGTGAAATCTCTCTTCCTTAATCCGTCCCCTCATTCGTGGAGCCATGGTGGAGTCCTAAATCCGGTTAAAGTATCTGTTAGTGAGGGTCTGTTAGTGCAAAAGAAGGCACCGACTGCTATTCTCTTGCCACATTATGGATGCACATCTCTGTGAGCTTGTGAACATTAAGAATGGTGTGCTTTTCCCGTTTTTGTATTTTTTTTATTCCTCTTATTTCCTGTATTAATTCCCTTTTTGTGGTGTTTTTCAGATAAGGTGATAGTGAATCGGGAAATGACGTGGCGAGTCCATTGTCTTGTTTTTCTTTTGTGCTATAAAGTGGAACCAACGAGACAACTCGAGGACGCTACGAGACAAGGCAAGTTATCCACTCGCTGAATGATCGACTGCAAAATGGATACTGTTGAAGTGGAAACAAGGAAAAAACACAAAACTGTAAACTGTAAATCAAGTACAAATAACTGTGGAGAAAAGTTATGAAAACATTGATTATTTAAAAAAAAAAAGCGCACACACGTTTACCAGAAACACAGGCATCCTCTCACACGTTTAGAAAGAAAATTCAAACAGGAAAAAACACAGTAACAACACGCAAAGTTTTTCGTGACACAAGCAGGCTTTTCACGCATACGCCTATAAACAAAACTTTGAGTCACACTGCACGCATCCACTCACACAAAGGACAAACAATGAATAAACCAAAGTTCATTTTATGGTCGCTGGCTCATTCCAGTTCAAACTGTGCTTTCTAAGATCCAGTCAGAGTCACACCGCCCTTTGTCCGACTCTTCGTCCCCATCTTTTGGGAGTAGCATACCGCTCATTGATTGGCTCCTTTTGTTCCGTATTACGCGCCCTATTTTGGGTGCTCCTCCTCCTCCTCCCTGGTGGGCGGAGTGAGTTTTTGAGCCTCCTTCACTGAGCGAGTACCTCCTCCTAGCTCTGCTCCTTCCTCCCTCCTCTACAGGAAGAGTCTGATATCTGGCAGAAGAGGAGGCGGTGCGAGGAGCCCGGCGCAGGATGGGCGTCTCTCTGAATCGCACAGACGGGACCGGGCTCGGTGTGGCGATGGGGCCGAAGAAAGGGGAAGACGCAAAGGGAGGTGGTGGGGTCTGAGAGAGAGCGGTGGAGTTATTTCTGTTGGTGTTGAGGTTCTCCAGGGCACCGGGGGATGAGGAATGAAGGAGGGCGGAGGAGGCGGTGGAAGTGGAGGAAGGTGGCCGTGTCGAAGAGGCAGTTGGGAGGTTCTCGATGACCCCCTGGCCACTGGAGCAAGCAGAGCCAGGCTTAGTTGGGGCGGGCTTTCGCTTTGGCTTGTGTAGGGAGCCTGCGGTGGCGGTGGGTGATGCAATGCCGGCTTGAGCTCTCTCTTCAACTGTTTTCTCTCGTTCCTTGGCTCCAGCTGTTGGGCTTCTGGCCGACCAAGCCTGGCTGAGAACTGATGTGGCTGTGGAGCAGTCAGGCAGGGAAGACTCAGAGGCCTGAGCTATTGTATCCTTTCTCCCACCTCCCGCTGCTGCAGCACCACTCCTCTTTGTGCCTCCTGAGAGGTCGTCTAATCCGATTGAGCCATGTTTAGAGGAGCTCGGAGTCACGGTGCAACCCTGAGATTGCTGCCCATTGGTCTGTGAGTGAACGTTGGTCATTGACATTGAAATGCCTTTGCCACTCTCACTAGGGTTGCACACCTGAGGAAAAAGCACAGGGAAAAGGGAAAATTAGATCCGATTTTTCTCATCCAGAGTGCCTCGTTTAGTCCTTTACGTCTTCACCTGGTTCTTCCCTTTTAAAATTCACGTTGAGTCCAACCTGTTGGTCCCTGTATCGGGACTAAGTTGCTGTTGTAAATAAAACAAAACATGCTATGATATTTAAAAATTTACAGGAGACCTAATACCTCTATGACTACAACAGATGTAGCTTTAGCATCAGTTAAGGATACTTTAAAATGCTTCAAAATATCAGTTTATGTAGACAAATCATTGTAATGCTTTTATTTAAGCTCTAATTTACAGTTTTGATTAGAAAGATACAAAAAAGACCAAAAGATAAAAAATCACTAGATCATTTTGTGACTTTTTCTTGTTACATAATCACCATAACGACAATCATTCAGCTAAATGAAAAGCTCTCTTGCCTCATTCCTGCTGCCTTATGGCTAGACTGGACAAGAGCGACAGAGATAGACCCACCTTATATCGTATCATCAGGATGATAATAAAAACTAGAACCGAGGCAACTATTATCCCTCCGATGATAATGATCATGGTCCCACCCAGGAACTGAGACTGCATAAAATGACATCTCATGTACTCTGACTCGGTGGTGAACTGCACGCAGCCGACCACTCGCGTCGCTGTCAGAGAGGTGATAACGTCATCGTAGATGGCCAGGACGCAGAGGTCGTACTGGGTGCCTGCTGCCAGGTTGTTGACTAGGAAGTTCTTGCTTGATGGAGGGATCATTCTGTGGCAGGAAGACAGGGAAGGCAAAATGACAGTTCAACATGTGTGTCAGCAGTTTCTTGGCTTCAAGCTTCTTGAAGCCTTTTTGAGATGGCTAATATAGTCTACCTTAGTGGAAAACAGAAGCCTTCATAGAGAAACAAATAAGTAATAATAAGTGTTTGCCTGCCTAAGGAGTGCAGATAGAAAGTCAATACTAGTTAAATGCTTCTATGCATGGTTCCCGACAAATAAAGAACTAAAGCAGTGGCAATAGTGCCTAAGAGGCAGAATAGCAAGAATCATGAGCAGTTACATACAGCGGTAATTAGCATAGTCTATTCCCTTTCTGTGGCTGTTTTGGAGATTCAACATTTGTAAGTTGAAGGAAATAAAAATAATTAGCACTTTAAGAGATAGTTTAGGTGCAGTATCACAATTGCAACAAAATGCAACAAGGCTGAGTGGCCTCGCTATATTCAGTTGTTCTATTCTGTCCATGCAATGTTAAAAATAAACTAAACAGGGAGATTTTCATAAAAATATGAAAAGTACATGAAATAATTGCTGTGGGAGGACATTACTCTTTTTTATTTCAAATGAACCATCGTTCATAACCTTAAACCATTTTCTAACATCAGGTGAACTTCTGTCAGTTCTCTTTTGTACGACTGTAAGACGATGGGCTCCTCATGTCATCATAGTGAAAACACTGTGCAGAAAATATGCACAATCTAAATAATGAATATACCCACTGCTATGTTTCTACAAACATGTGACACCATCCTCCAGAGTAATAAAACAGTACAGTGTATTTTTAAAAGAAGACAGGAATGCAGAAAAAAATCAAGAGTGACGAAAAGTGAAGTGAAGAAAGAAATGAAATGACACAGAGTAAACACACTCCGCTCCATTGGACGATGAAGCCTCAAATAAAGGATAATTAAATGACTTATTATGGCACAGAAGTTTTGAGCCAACAACCTTTGACAGCATGGACCTGCGACCATGCACAAGTATACTTAAACCGTTCAGTCTTTCCTCATCAGTTCTGACAATAAGGATGAATAAACAATGAATCATTTTGGATATTCTCTCGGACACTCGGCCACTTTGAGTCCAATTTGGTGCTCTTTACTGGACACTTGTCACCTTGACTGGACGTTTTGCATATTTGTCCTTCAGTTTCTCTAAAATAAAGTCTTGTCAGCGGTCCTGGAATTCGTCATTAAAATGCTAATGAAATTCCTCATTAAATCCGAAGAGGGCAGCTAGTTCACAAGCTCGTGGTCGAGCGTGCACTGAGAGCAGCAAAGGGCTACTTTGGCCAGGTTAAAGCATCTGGTTTTGAGTTCGAGTTAAGCGAAGGTTAGAAGACATGTTAAGGTTTAATGGTTAGTATTAAGAGCTCGGGGATGAATTTAATGGCAGGTCATGACAATACCCTCTATGGAATAACAGCACAAGGCTTTAAGTGAATGTGAGTGCATGTGAGGAAGGGTATTCATGCGACCCAATGAATACTAATAGGATCATCTGAACAGTGGATGACCATGAGAATTCTACCCTTTGCTTCTCTTAATGGTTTTATCACAATAGTGGTGAACCTTGACTACACGTAAACACACATCCTGAAAATGCCATTAGTTCTATGGTGGGACACATACAAGGATGCTGAAGATAGCAGGTTAATGATAGGAATGAAAGTCACTGGTACCTACAAGCTCAAACACAAGCAGCTGCATTTGGAAACACATGCATCCACAGACAGGGATTAATTTCTCTATTAACTGCTGTGCTTGCTTTGGGCTTCGTTTGTGTGCATGAATGTATGTGTGGCTGTGTTCAATAGCCAGCAAAGCAGTAATATCTTTCTATAAAAAGCGTTTGTTTTCATAACTCCTGGTAGGTCTCTGCATTTTAACTTAAACTGTTCTTATAGGCATTTATAACATAAAGAGATAATAAGGTATTTCTTGATTATCTTTTGACAGCTCATACCAGCATTTCTTCTTTTAAAAAGTCAAAAGTTGGGACAAACCCTCTCATTTAATGGTTTTTCTTTATTTTTACTACTTCCTACATCGTAGATACATACTGAAGAAATCAAATATATGAAGCAAGATACATGATGACACCCAGCTCTACATTTCTTCTTTATCCCTCCCACCTCCCTCCCTCTCAAACTGTCTTATCGAGATTAGATCATGGTTCTCCTCCAATGTTCTTAAACTAAACAGTAATAAAACAGAAGTTTCACTTGTTGGTACAGCCTCTATCTTATCCAAATCCCACAGTTTTTCCATTAACACTGAAAGTTCTCCCACCCTCCCCTCAGGTTAAGAGTTTGGGTGTCATACTTGATAATACTCTCTCATTCCAGTCCCACATTAATTACATACTTCCACTTAGGTAATATTAACCGACTCCATCCCTTCCTTATTCCCCATGCTGCTGCCATCCGTGTCCATAGTCTTATTACATCCCGCATTGATTACTGCAATTCCCTCTTATTTGGTCTCCCTAAAAGGTCCCTTCAGAAACTCCAACTTCTTCAAAATTCCGCAGCTCGGGTCATAACTCGTACTCCGTCAAGGGCTCATATTACGCCAGTTCTACAGCAGCTTCACTGGTTGCCCGTAGAAGCCAGGATAAATTTTTAACTCTTACTTCTCACGTACAAGTGTGTCCATAAATCTGCTCCTTCCTATGTGTGTGACCTGCTTCATATCACCACTGTTTCCCGATCCTCATCTGCTATTCATCTTACTGTTCGTCTTACCACTATGGGGAACAGAGCCTTCAGTCGTTCTGCTCCTCCAGCCACTCTCTTCCTCCAGCCATAAGAAATATGACTCTCTTCCCACATTTAAGTCACAGCTCAAAACACATCTGTTCAAACTTATTCGCTTTAGCGCTGATTTTATCTGTTGTCAAGTTCTGCTTTGCAATTTAAACTTATTTTTATGTATTTTAGGACTATTGCTTCTTTTATTAATTTTGTTCTTCTGTAAGGTGACCTTGGGTTTTTGAAAGGCGCCCTCAAATACATCTATTATTGTTATTATTATTATGTAATTATGTAGCAAAGACAAAATTGATAAATAACTCTAAATATGTCTTATATTTTAGACTCCTTAAAGTAGCCACCCTTTGCTTTTTGACAGCACTCCAAATCCTTGGCCTTCTCTCAGTGCGCTTCAAGATGTAGTCAACTGAAATGGTTTCCATTTCACAGGTGTGCTTTGTCAGGGTTCATTTGTGGAATTTCTTGATTTCTTAAGGGGGTTGGGACCATCAGTTGTGTTGTGCAGAAGTCAGGTTGGTACACAGCTGACAGCTGTTAGAATTCATATTATGGCAAGAACCAATCAGTTAAGTAAAGAGAAATGGCAGTCCATATTTACTTTAAGAACTCAAGGTAGTCAGTCCAGAAAATAGCTAAAATTTTGAATGAGTTCCCAAGTGAAGTCGCAAAAACCAGCAACTGCTATGACGAAACTGGATTGCTGCGCCAGATATCCTGGCCTCCACAGTCACCTGACCTAAACCCAGTCAAGATGGTTTGGGATGAAATGGACCGCAGAGTGAAGGCAAAAGGACCAACAAGTGCTCGGCATCTCTGGGAACTCCTTCAAGACTGTTGGAAAACCATTTCAGGTGACGACCTCATGAAGCTCATCGAGAGAATGCCAAGAGTGTGCGAAGCAGTAATCAAAGCAAAGGGTGAGTATTTTGAGGAATCTAAAATATAAAACATGTTTTGAGTTATGAAAATAAATGTCATAAAAATAAAGAAAAGCCATTAAATGTGAAGGTGTGTCCAAACCTTTGACTGGTAGTGTATATTGCTTTTCGAGGTTATGCGGGTTTAAAAAGTCATCAACTTTCAACGGCAATGTAGGAAATTGTGTTTCTAGTTTTATACTATAGAATCTGTCAAAAGTCTCTAGCCCCCGTTTATTTGCTTTCAAATAGTCAGACTTCCTTGTAGTATTATTATTTTTATTATTATTTATTTATTATAATGTTTTTTTTTCTTCAGGCCTGCTGAGGTCTTTCAAAGTTTTGCTTTGGACATTGCTTTTGCCCCAGTCATTTTCAGTCCAGTTCTTGGATCACAAAATCTAGGCTGTTTAAATATAGTTTAAGCATATTTATCATAATCATAAACAGTTTTTGTCCACCTTTGTCTGTTAGAAATTTAAGTTAAAATAGGAAAATAAAACACTGCAGGGGAAATGCTGTTCTTCCTAAACAGTCTGGTGTTTTGTTGCTCCAAAGATGGAAATGTACATTTTCTGCTTTTACAATGGAGGCAGAAAAAATATGATTTTAAATAGTAAAAAAGCATTTTCTAGCGTCAAAACCAAACCGGGAAAAGAATAGGGAGGAATAATGCACTGGGCTCGAGGGCTTGTTTGCTTCTTTGCCATACATGAATCTTTCCAAGAAACCATTAGCTGCATGAATCCTCCTTTTTACAGGTACTAAATCAGAATGTTTCTTCATTAAAATATCAGCACTTTCTGGCCAATGAAATAAGGAAAAACTTTTTCATTTTCAGTGTGCAAGCAAAGCTATCACCATTTAGAGTTTATGTATTCAATCAACAATCAAGATGTTGAAAATCTGTTTGAGCTTTACTCAGCACACAAAAGTGCATTTTTTCACATTTTTATGTGTTTTTCCCTTACATTCCTTCTTGAGCTGTTAGCAGTGTGAACTCATCCAAAGTGACTCATTCATTGTGGTTAATTTCTTTGTGTCTGAGCTGAATCTTGCTGCCAGTCTTTGAAGCCCTACAGTGGGCAGATGATTGCCTTGGCCGAGACTATTACACTAATCTATCTACTCTGCTCTGCCAAGCCCTCAGCCCAGGGCGCCTCTGTGTGAGTGTGTGTGTGTTTCAGGGTTTCATTACACTTTCATTACACAAGAGAAAATGTCAGCTTGGATGTTTCTCTATGAGTATCCATTTATGTACTTATATGTGTCTGTACATGTATGTAATCATGTGTGTGAGTTCCATATTCTTTTCCACTGCAAGTCTACTATTCCTGCTGTTTGTCACCATACCTGGACTCCTGGACTTCATCACTGAAACGACTATATGATTGTAAACAGAAGCCTGCATGTGCACGGTTGTGGCTTCTGCGTTGTATTAGAGTGCATGTTAATCGAGTTTCACTTCTCTCGCCCTGGTCCAGGTCAAAGCAAGCATCTCAATTTGTTGCTTCCTGCTTTCTGACTCATGACAAATGCTTCCATCCATGAATGGAACAGTGAACTCTGATACCAGATTGTTCTGTTTCAGACATTTTCACTTGATTAAACATTGGAGAAAGCCTAAAGGCCACAGATATGCAGTCTTTCAGGAGGTTTGGAGGCATGCATGGCAGTGGTGCAACACACAAAACCAGGACCTTCAGGTCAAGCTGGAGTTTTGCAATATGGGCCGAGGACTTCTAATAACCCAGCCGTAGTCTTTGCCCCCAGCAGCACGGTCCAGTTAGATCATATGTGACACAGTGGGTGAACAACACACAATTATTTTCACTGCTTTGTCTAGCTCATTAGTCGTTTTGTATATCTGCAGGGATCATTTTCTTTTCCATTTCAGAGAAGAGAGTTTTCTAGTTTTGCACTTTAGCTTAATGTTTATATGTTTTTCAAAAAGTTGAAGATTGTTTTTTAAAGGGCTAGTTTGACATTTTGAAAAGTATACAGTACTTATTTGTTTTGTGTACGTACAGTTTGGTATGTGGCATTGCTGGCCATTGAAACAAAAAGGAAGTGAAAGCCATAGCACTATATGAGCGAGCCACAGTGGAAATGTCCCTTTAAGACCTCCCTGTTTCTGATCTGCAAAATCCTGGCTTTTTTTTTTTTTTCCAACTTCAGAGTTTGTTTTTTTTTTTAAGTCTGCAAGTGAATGCAAGCTGAACAACTCTGGCAACAACAAAACAGACACTGTTTGGGGTCATGCATGGATGATCTGATGTCAGTTTGATGTGAGAATAGGGGACAACATTGGGCCTGAAGCCTGGATTGTGTGATTTACTTCCTTACATACTTTATTTACTTGTGGTTACTTTAAGTTTGAGAGTGACCATGCAAAAAAGTACATTTGAGAAAACAAAACAGTGTTTGCACATAAATGACCAACCATGACACTCCAACCACCAAGAGTGAAAATTAATAGAACTTTTCATCTTATTAACAATACTGATGAAGTTCATGTGATATGACGCACTACAGCTGAATTCTATTTTAATTGTTCATTATTTGACCTGCTGTATTTAACCACTATCTTCTTTCCTTAAACTGCATTTGAACAGAAAAACACAGTAAAACTGCACAGCTGTGTTACTCAAACAGAGAAAGGACCAAAATGTGGGTCACAGATATCTAAAAGTAGGTTGTCCAATTATTTCAGAAAATTGTATGCAGTGCTTCTGGCTAGAGCTTTCCAAGACTGTAGACTGCAATGGAAGCTAGTCTACATTAAATAGCCCGAAACATTGAAAACTTTGTCAGATAAGCTCAGAAAAATATCCTGCAAAAGCAGTTATAGGTTTTAAAAAAAACATTTCTTTGCATAGCACTTTTTAAACATGCCTTAGCCTAATTTTATTACATACTTTTTTTGGTTTTGTGTAGTAAAAATGGTTTGCATTGCACAGCAATCACTCGCATTAGTCATTACTTTCACAGGCTACTGAAAATAAACTTTCTTCAACTTAATTTTCTAAACAATTGAGCAAACAATCTGACAACACAAATACAATCAAACCAGTTACGTATAACAGGTTTATATACACAAAGTGAAGAAGATTAATGGTAGCTCCACATCTGCTCCATTACTGCTAACCTCAAAGCTAATGTAGCTTACACAGCAGATGGCACCATGCCATGCTAATAGGTCCAAGTCTCTCGGGCAGACAGAAAACATTGCAGTAGTGAGCTTTATATCTCTGTGTTACCGTGCATAGTGCCCCTGACACCAGAACTAATGGTTAACAAGCACCTACGCAGCTTGTAGTCATAGGTGGGACAAGAACAGGTGGGCACTCCTTAACAACTTGTGCATTTCTTTCCCATTTAACCCCGTATGGATTCAGATTGTCGGCAGCAAAGGAATAAAACATAAGCTTTGGAAAACATTTCTACAAAAGAAATGTTAAGAAATTACTTTAATTACAGTCATAATATCACAGTTCCCAAGAAAACACACTGCCACCTCATTTAAATGTCAGAGTGTATCAGCATTATCTAAAAACTATAATTATCCCAACCCTTCAAATTGCTTTCCAGATAATCATCCTTACACACTAAATTAGTGAAAAATGAGCGTAGCTTACAGTGTTCGTTCTCACTCGGCTGTAAAAATTTCAATCTGTTCAAAGATGCCATTTTAGGGGTCTTGAGAAATCATAATGTGAATTACTGCTTGCAGTGAGCATCAATAAAAGATTTCATGAATGAAGGAAGTTTAGTTCTAAAATTAGTTTTATGAATATTAAAAACACTCTTAGGGGTAACGTAACAGAGCGGACCAAACTGAGTTTATTTGTGATCAAAAGTTCATAATTCAAAAACTGCTCTAGTCGAGATGTTTATTGTAACAGTACATTAAAATATTTCTGCCTTCAGTGTCAAACTAACAGAAAACCTCGTAATAAACTGTGCAGCTTTTCATTTGCTTATTATAGTTTTGGCATTTTTACAACACATTCCACTAGCTAGACTTACCCACTTACCCACGGCACATTTCATACAGCACTAATTGTACTCATGCAGTGCTGCAATGTGCATGAGTAATAACATGGTCTCACATATGGATCAGGGTAATTTGGAGATGGAAGCTTGCCAAAAACAAAGGAGTCGAGAAGGAACATGCGGACTGAAGAATGGCCTGCTCTAGCTCCTGCGCCTCAATCACCTGGTACACTTTAATACTGTAATTTGGATGATTTCTCTCATCATCATAATTTCCAAAGAAATTAACGTATAAACAGCCCAGATGAAACAGCCGCAAATTACCAAAGAGCATCCAAAGATAGCCTCTAAAAGACACCGTAAATCTTTGTGTGACGTCAGTCGGAAGCAAAACATTCACGTTTCTTTGCAAGCTCCTTTGACCAGAAATATGATGGTGAATGAAACCTAATACTGCTCTATTGCCTAAACCAAACGAGGCAGTAGAGCAGGATCGGGTAACACAAGAGTGAATAAATTCATTTATATAAGTAAAGTATACAAAACCACTGACTTCATTTAAAATATGTAGAGTGAGGAAAACAAAATCAGTAACTTACATAAGATAAACAACCCGCAGTGAGACTAAACAATTATTAAATAAATAATGTAAAAAAAAAGTCTTAGCTGAATCTCATTATAGTTATGACTGGATGTCAAAGTGTCATGCAGCTAAAGCTGTCCCAGATGTTCAAAAGATGTTTCAGCATTATCTGCTGCAAGCCGTAGACCTCCATCTGCCCAGCTCAGCTCCATTCTTCCAGCTTCGCTGAGTCATCTGCTTCTCCTTAATGCTGTGGCTGGCTGCTTCTATATACCCTTCCTGCATAATGTTACTTCTTGAATCTGTTGTTTTGATCTCCCATTAGCTTTTTCATGTTTTTTCTGTTCCTTTCCTTCTGCCTCCTTTCCATCCTCCCTCTTTGTCATTTACTTTCTTGCTTTTCATCTCTGCTGCCTTCTTTTTTCAGCCTCTTTCTCTCTTTCCTAAATCATTCCTTTTCTGAACAACTTCACGTTCCCTCCCCTTCTCACACCTCCATGTTTATTTTATCATTTTACCCTCTTTTTCCCATCCTTTTCTCCCTCCTTCTCTTTTCCCAACTGTTCCACATTTTCAGCCTTTCTCTGCTGCACCAAGGCATATAAATCATTATGTTCCCTTTGTCTACCCCTTGTTTCACTTTCATCATGACTTCTTTCCTTTAGACTCATCCTCACTGCTGTGGTACTTTCCTTGTACTTCTTATGTTAGCTTAAAACCCAATAGACTACTTACAGCAATAAAAGTGTTATGTTAGTCCTGCTATATGTTTATGGCACTATAAAATCAGAACTGGAACAGTACGGCAGGATAAAGGCGGATGCTTTTTATGTCTTAAGCGCAGTTGAGCTAGGTGTTACTCTATACTTGGGCCACAGGGACCACTGGCAAGGGTAAACTACTGTACTTCCTGTTACAGAAAGAGGAGAGAGAGAGACAGAGGGAGTGAGTGTATGTGTTCTTTAAAAGCTTGGATTCATCCCCCGCCCCCTGTTGTGTGGTCTCATAAAAAAGCTTGCCACACAATTTGCTTGATGTGTAGTTTTTCTGGCAAATGGCAACCAGCCCCTGTAGCTCGATGGATCTGCTGGACTGGAAAACAACAGCTGAAAAAACATATCAAAGAACAAATGGCAGCACAGTTCACAATAGAGGTTGTGTGCATTTCTATTACTTAGAGAGTGTCAACGCTGAGTTAATGTCTTTTGATACGCCATAGCCTCAGATTTGGCAGATATTTTGAAGTCTTTATGTCACTGGACCTGTTGTAGCTTTAAATAAATTGCTACTCCAGGGCTTGAGTTTATGGGCATATACAGTACAGCACAAGTTCTTTTATTTAGTCATTTTCAAAAGTCAGTTTGGTTTCGCTCTTAGCTATGATGTCAATTTTCTCTGTCTCTCTCTCCCTCTCTATAGACGGGTAAATTTCTGTTTTTTTCTGCTCTGAGGAACCAAGACTTAACTGGATATACTGAGACATAGTGTCTTGTTATCTGAGTGGATATTAATGGAGCACTGTGCACATTGTTTCGAACAATCTAAGTTATTGATGTGACTGTGTTCAAGTATCTCTGGAAATTTTTGAAAATGTTTTTTTCATAAAGTTTCAAACATCATGTATGCACATCAGGTTCAGTTAGGTTTACACAAGATTGTTGTGATCGAGTCTAACGTTTTAAACTCGAGAAGACCTTTAATGCAACATAAACCATTTATAACTCCTATTAAATATTTCTAATTTCATTATCTTTATTTTTGCTTTTGCTCCACTTCACTGGAAACATTTCTTTCTATGTTCAGTGCACACATGTCTTTAAGAGGCCTTTTACCATCACCATTATAAAATGCTGCTCACTGACTAAACAAGACACCTATTCATCTTATAATTTGCAAATTGATTTTTTTACTCTGATCCAATAATAGGTTGTATTCATCCAAACCTTTAATTAAATACAGAAATTGGTTCTTCACTGTGATAAGATTGTGTTATACTTTGTGGCCATTTTGCAGTCGTCTGTATCGACGCTCACTGTGAGCTTCAGCATCATCATCGACGTGGCTCTGACCTCCACGATGAAACCAGTGAGGTGTTAAGGCCAGGGACTATATGTGCTGCTTCAGCTCTAGTCATGAGTAAAAGGTCATCACATTATTTACTCAATACCACTCTTTACTTGACATGACCCTGAAATATCAGGTTTATTTCAATTTGGAAATGAGCTGTGTTGTCGACTCAATTTACTTCCTCTGGCAGTTATGTATACAAATCCAAGTTTGGAGTCATAGAGACCATGACAAGAGAGGATGATGAGACTTAAGGGCTGCTAAATAATTTAACCCTTTAAAGCCAGTCGGAGCGAGCACGCTGTTTCGCGCAACTACTTTTAAATCCCGGTAGCTCTGCAACCACGTAAGCTAGCGCAATAATTTTTTTTGCATATGAAACCGGAGGAGTTGTACTTACATCTCATGCCATCAGCTTGTCCTAAGTCACAGTTTCCTTCCACATATAGCTTTGCAAAAATTGCATAAAAAGCACTTGCAGCAACAAAAACATAATATTCCAGAAACACGCTTTGCCGATCCGATCAGCTGTTCATAACACTTCCTACATTGGAATAGACGTCAGAGCGAACTATCGCATGTCCGCCATGACCTGCCCGAAACCGGAAGTGATGTCATTTTTGCGGAAATGTAGTTTTTTACCATCAGGGCCTCATGAGCCTATACTGGTGTTTTTAAAAGTTATCTTTGACTTTATGACTTTCTGTGTCGTTTCTGGGATGCTTAGGACTCATATTGCACTGCTGGAAATAGTTTATTTTGATGCATATGCTGCTTTTTTGCAAATTTGCATTATAATATTTATTTTCGTTTTTTCCTGTAGTGTATAAAAATTGGTGTATTTCAAAAATAAAACTATGAAGACACTCAAAATAAATTTCCTGTGGTGGGAAACTATTTTGTGCAACTTTTTTGTATTTTCAGTTTTGAGGGATAAGCCTCTTAAATTTCTCTAACTAGAAATATATGTTAAAAAAACAAAAACAATTTTCAATTTTTTTGTAGTTTATTGCACTTTTTTGCAATTTATGTAATTACTATGCACTTAATGCATATATATTATTAAAATTTGGGCTGTAATGGTTGTATTGATGTATAGCAACTTGAAATGCTCCCAAAAATGGCTCCACAACATGTAAAAATATAATATAAGATCTGGCAGACTTGGTTCTATGGTAGGTCTTAAAGGGTTAACTACAAATATTTTTTACTGAATCCACAGTTGGTTCTGCATTATAAAGTGGCTTGAATTAAATGGTGTGGCGCTCTTGGTACGCTCGATTAAGACCTTGAGTACCTTCTAAAATAAGGTTGATTCATTTTGCTTTCAGACAAAACAGCTCTCTTAAAAGTTCCCTGAAAAAAATGTACCAAATTTATTTTTTGGTCACTGTAGTTGATGAACAATGAAGTTTATGGAGGACAATTTGACATTGATAAAGCTTTGGAAAAAATCACTACAAACTGGGGTCATAGCCAGTAGGAATATCTTGGTTTATGCTTTAATCTTAATTCTGTGATATAAGATATTTGCCAGTATCAGGCATGATGTGATTCTATTTACATACATGCTGATTAAATATCAGACACACTGTAAATACCTAATTAACATGACACACCTTAATTTGCTGCTAACGACTTAATCAAAATTTTGATGAGTACTAGACTAGAAATTCTGCAGCATGAGTTCACAGTGACGCTTCTGTCACCACCTAAACAATAATTAACATTAATTAGCAAAGCTGACCTTGCTTGTTGTTGGCACCATTTGTCATGTTACTTAGTAAAGTGACAGTGAGTGCCAGCAAAACAACATCCAAGATACTTCTGCCTGAATGTAGGTTATATATTTAACAGCAAGCTATACCCCGCAAAATAGAGCAGGCCTTTAATTGTGGAAAGCAGCTCAGGCAGATAAAATAGTAAAGAAAGGATCAGAATTTGATCAGCTTTATTTCATTGGACACTGGTCCAAATGGTCTGAGAAGTGACTAATAATCACAACTCGAGACTTCAAATGTTCTGTAGAACTTTGGAGAATGTCAGATCTTATAAAAAAAGATGATCGATAATTTAGTCATATTTTAAAGACAAAACAAAATATTATCTTGTTTAATATTTTAATATGCAAAGATTTGCAAGATTTCTTTGAGTTAAAGGAAACTGATATGTATTTTTTCTTTGCAGTTATTAATTAGGACAATAGGTTATTAATCAAATGTTTTTTAGATTGACATATAATGTCAAATTATATTTTGTTGCAGTCCAACTGCCATTTTTGGGATTCCCAATATTAAATGTAACTAAAATGGCTGTGGAATAAATCCAGGAGATTATTCTCTTACTCATCTCCAACAAAGCGATGTACCTTCCTGTGAAGAGATAGCTTGAGGACAACATTTAGACAATAATGTAGGTGAATATGTTTTATAGAAAATATTCTCAAACAAATAAGCTAACATGCATGTGTTTAACACAGGCACAGCAGGGGCCTACACACAAATCCCCAGCAGGACAGTAGGGTTAAACCACTAACCATAATGCTACCCACCCTAAATAAAACTAATCACGGTGCACTTCCTTTTCTTCACTGTTCCCTTTAGAGGTCACCACAGTGGATTACCTCCCTCCATCTCACCCTATTCCCAGAATCATCATTCTTCACACCAACCCTCTTTTCCTCCTGCCTGTAAGCTGCATGTTCATCATCCTTGGTCCTATATATTTACCATCCCTCCTCCACATATGTCTAAACGATTCTCAGCTTCACCTCTGTAACTTTGTCTCCAAATGATACATTATAAACTGTTCCTTTCACTCTTGCTCCTGTCTTTCTGTCACCACTCATCTTCACCCACTCCATCCTATCTCTCCTGTGCACCGTCCGTTGCTTTGGATGGTTTTCTCTAGGTATTTAAACTCAGCTACCTTGACTACCTCTACTCTTTCCAGCATCTTTCCACCTGTCTCATTC
The DNA here is from genome assembly GCF_056152115.1 of Neolamprologus brichardi. Lineage (NCBI taxonomy): Eukaryota > Metazoa > Chordata > Actinopteri > Cichliformes > Cichlidae > Neolamprologus > Neolamprologus brichardi. Next base: position 4,768,494 of record NC_142122.1, read on the forward strand.
ACACACATGTATTCTGTTTACTTCTACTGACTTTCATTTCTTTTCTTTCCAGAGCATGCTTTCTGAAAACATCATACTCCATGACATTCATAGCAAGTACCCTGAATATGGAAAAAACTGTCTAGTGGTAGTCAAGTCTGAGAATTCCATCATTTAAGCACTGTCAGGCCAAGCTGGAAGACGACAGTTTGAGAGATGCATGTTCCAGATTCTAATCTACGTCCCCATACGAAAAAAAAGAGACATACTGTCTATAATCAGACAAACGTGTGGCTATTCATCTTTATTTTTTCCTCTCTTAAAGCCATGCAGTTTGCTGGGCTATCTCTCTAACATTAAAGGCAAAGAAATTACTCATGTTAATAAAAACTAGAATGGCAGGGAGATTGTTTCTCTGAAGAGAGTTTTACTATGGACTAGTCTGGACTCCACAATAGAAATACAATCCTTAAGCAGCAGGACTGGTGTTAAAACAGTAGTACTGTAGCAGTAAACATCTGCCGGTTTCAAATGTCCTTGAGCAAGGCACCAAATCCCTGTGAGCTCCAGGGGTTCTGTTCTGCAGCTGACCCCAATCTCCCTGAGGAAGAAGTAGTGGGTCTAGGTTTCCAAGCACAAATCAATACAGAATCAAGTAATATAACTCTTACTTTTCAGTTTTGCAGCAACTAGCAGGGTCATAAGGTTAACAGAAATGAAAGGTACACTTGTGAAGATTTAAACCGTCACTCACTGCATTCGACGTATGAAGGAAACACAGAACCCATCCAACACCCAATGGTATTATGTTGAGCAGGTGGGGAGTAAAGCACAGAAATGTCTACTGTGGCACTGAACCTGAAAAGTAAGAGCCCCACCTGACAGTGACAGTGGGGCCATGTTTCCCGTGTCTATCATTCTCGTTCCTGCCCACATTCACAATTTTTCCCTTCATGTTCCATTCATCCTTCTCTTTTCTCCCTCTTTTACTATTCTCTTTTTACCACTCTGTCCCCCCTCTCTGTCTTTGATGTGCAGGTAATGAAAAAGCAGAATCAATTGGCTGCTGCTTTGTGCAAGCAGAGGTGTTGAATGGAAATCAATCCGTTACCTAAAGACAAGGGAACTGCAAAATAACACAGACACACCAACAACTTCCTACTGAAAAAAAAGGGAGAGTAAGGGGAAGTGGGGAATATGAAAGGACAGGACGAAAGAATAAGTGATCTAACGGTGATCAGTGTGGGTCGTGATAGGCTGTCTAATCACTCCTCCTCTGTGGCCCCACAGAAAGCTGCTTGTTTGTAGTACTTAATGTAGTATTTTGAAGTCTCAAGGTGAAAGTCCAAATGCACAGACTCTGTGCTGTGAATATAAGCGAGAGCAACAAACAGCTGTAATGTTATCTTTAAAAGATGGACAGCTATAAATCCGACTTGTCCCATCTCTGTATGTTACACTTTCTAAACGGGGTTTAGCGACGAAGAATTATGAAGAAAGAAGACTTTTCTGGAAACCAAGGTCACGGTCACGATGACCCAATTGGTCATTCCCGGTGTTCCCGTTGACCATTATGCATATTGATGTACATGTAGGGATTAGTAGTGATAGGAAAGAGATTTCCCTATGGAAGCTTGAGGTGTTTGCTAATTCCCTCTCTTCCCCCTAATTTACTGCAGTAAATATTTGGCTCAAATAACAATCATTCCCTGTGAGACTGATCTAATCTGTGTAATCCTGTGCAAACAACAAAAGTCAAGAAAGGCCAGCAGAGCCCTCGCCGTCAAGGCCATCCTGTTTGAGTCAGCAGGCTGGACTGTGTTGTGTTCGTTTGCGGGCTTGTCAAACACTCTCATGTTTCTTTGCTTTCCATCCTCGTCTCATATCCTTGTTAGTCTAACTTGCCCTGATATGAACTTTTTGTCTGTCCTGTAAGGGAGTAAATAAAGACGGGTTGTCCGTGCATATGCTCTGATAAAAAACAAGCTTATTGTCTTCCACTTTAGGATTAATTATGCAAATTTCAGACAAGGAAGTGTGTAGGTTGAAAAAAAAAATCACAGTGAATACATAATCATTTTCATGATCAAACAGAATTGGCAAATACACATTTTTTGTTTGTTTTTTAGGGTATTTTAACCTAGAATTTCCATGGTCATGGCTTTGGTTTGCCCATGTGCCTTGCCTTACCTTCAAGCTCATGCAGAGACTTCATAGTGACCTTACAACTCCCACATGTATCCCTTTCACGGCCAGCATTCTTTCTTCGTAGTGCCCCAGTAGCCCACTTGGAGTGGCCTAATAACGCCCCTATAGTCACCTTGCAGTGATGTAGGTATGCCAGTGCCCAGATGCCTTACATTCTCACTTCTCTCCAGCTGTTCCACTTGTATTTCGAGTGAAAACATTTTCCAAGAGGACAATTAAAGTTAGATCTACTCTGATGTGATTTGATCTATGCTGCTCAGGCTTGGCTCATTCTCTCAGTTGGCCCCATCATATTCAATTTCTCACTCTGTGTAATGAATGTTATGCAGTGATGCTGTCAAGATTACCTGTAAACCAGTGAGTCATCCTGGCTTCCGTTATACTGTATCTGGAACATCCGAATTCCTGGTATATTCCTCTGGAAGTTGAACTTGATCAGTGCAGTTGATGACGTGGCCTCGGCTGTCACCACCCTCTTATCCACACCGCTCTTCACATCACCAGTCACGTTGCTCCCGTTGGCGCCGCCTCGGGTTGACGTGGAAATGTCCGAAGATCGCGTGTCGGACTCCTGGATGTTGTTTGTGTTGTTGGAAATGTGCGGGAGTTTGATAATAACCAAATCCACTGTTTGGTGAGCCTCGCCGGCGGGGTTGGAGGAGATACAGGTGAACGAGCCAGTGTCTTGCACCTTACTGATGACAATGTCCAGAGTCCCGTTAGCGTAGACAAGTGTTCTGGAGGAATTAGAGACCAGTTTACCCTCAGGAGAGATCCAGTGAATGGCTGGCTCTGGGTCACCTCTTGCCTTACACCTTAAAAGACAGAAAACCAATGAATTGAAACTTGAAACAAGACAGCACAGGGACAACAGCATAGTAGAAGCAAAGCTTAATGCTTAATGGTTTCTGGAATCCTGCTACTTTTCCTCTGAGACTTGGGTGAAAAGTAAGAGGCTGAACCTTATCTACTATGTTGACAGAGCACATTTGAATTAGAGAACAAATGACAGCCTTTGTACTACAGTTGGTTAGCCTATAATGGAGTAGTATTAGGTTGTAGTAGTATTACTTCTATATTAAAAGGTTTCTGGGTCAATAAAATTATTATAACTCCATGCTGACATTTAAAAATTCCTTGTCTTGGTGTAAAATTTGTAAGTTAAGATACTAAAAAAGTAGTTATTAAATTTTTTTGTGTCATAGTTATAGCTCTTTTGAGACAGAGATCCAAATAAACAGCCAGAAATGGTATCAATCAGTCAGATTTTATAGCTTAATTCGTGTCTCACATGCTATAAACCAAAAAGGAAGAGTCAGAGAAAAACAATATTCTATTTCATCAAACAAAAAATGGTTTCACAACAAAGCAGACTCAATTTGAAGGATTCAAAATTAGAAACAATCTAAGTGAGGAGCATGTTTGTCAGGGTAATTTAGCGTTCCCCTTTTTCTGCAGATAATTACAATTACTGTGAAGTGCTTCAAAGGTTATAGAATAAGAGCTAACAAAAAATCACATTTTTAGCTGGAGTCACACTACACATTCTCCACACATGATTGTTAATGTTAGAAATGAACTAAAAAGGGCTCCTGGGATGTGAAGTTCATTTGAAGCGAAAAAGGGAGAAATGAAAGTGACACAAACACATACATTTAAGCTGTTTCAACCCTAACCCCAGACTTTTTAAAGGGTAAAGATATGCAAATTGCACTGTGTGCACAGTGCATTTCTTCAAATTTAATTACTAAAGATTTGTGTTCATTCGTTGACATTTTCTACCAAAGGTTTTTAAAGTTAATTGGTAATTATGTGACAGCGACCTCAGATGTTGCAGAGGAAAACTTGAGTGGTGAAAAGTGTGTAAAATAATTCCCCCATTTTTTAAAAGCAACAACTAATGGTCACTCTTTTGAGTAACAATATTACTATGATGAAGTAAGTGCTGGGATAAAAATGTGTTGTCGACACCTAATTACCTAACCATACACTTTCTCCACTTTTTCAATTTCATGAAATAAATTTGTATTACACAAGATTACAAATGTAAATAGACTGGCCCACACTGTCCACTTATACCTTTTATATGACAATGACAACAAGATAGAATGAAAGAAAAGGGGATAATAATGTTTCACCACCAAATAATCACCATCTCTTCTGCCAGAGGTTTCTTCCTGTTAGTAGGGAGCATTTCCTTCCCACTGTTGCCAAAGTGCTTGCTCATAGGGGGTCATATGATTGCTGGGTTTTCTCTGAATCTATTATTGTACGATCTACTGTACAATATAAAGCGCCTTGAAGCGACTGTTGTTGTGATTTGGCTCTATATTATATAAATATAACTGAATCGAATTGAATAGAAAAGCTGTTGTTGTCTTGATTTAGTTTTGTCCTGTAAAGTCTTTGGTAATGTTTGTGTCTGTCTCTGATGTTTTATGCATCAGTAAGCAGTGAGGCTTTTCATATTCTTGCATGTTTGTGCAAGTCAGGTGGTTACAGGATGATGGCAAAACTGCACCACATAATAAAAACTTTACTCCCTAATTATTATTGATTTCATAACCACCATATTATGTTTAGATGCAATTCTAGCAAGAACTGATACCTGAGAGCAACTCTCTGGCCTTCAAGGACCCTCATCTCGTGAGAGTATCTGGTGATGAGTGGAGGCTCGCAGAGAAACTCCTCTTCAGGGATGGACCAAAAGTATCGGCCAGACAGGTGCTGGGGTGTGGCGCACGTCTCCAGGTCATCCTCCCTGTTCAGCCTTCGCAGCCAAAGTAACTCACAGTTGCAGTGGAGAGGGTTGCCACCGAATGACAGTGCAAAAGAAGAGAGGTGCATCCCTGACGTTGCTAGAACCTGGGAGTGCAACACAAGTGCATTAAAAAAAATTGAAATTCAGAAGAGCAACATTTTTATAGACAATTCCACTACGTTCGGTCGAGTTTGGTCAGTTGAATGTGTGGTTCCTTGCTCCATCATAAACATAAACTACTTAATAATGCTCCTTTGTATACTTTGGTATACAAAGGAGCATGGTCAACTCAATGATTGCAAGGTGCCCAGGACCTGAGGCTGCAAAACAAGTCCAAATAATGGGCTTTCGATTCTATGCATGACAACTGGTATGAGGTGTTTGTGCAGATAGGCTGTGACTGGTGATCACCAAATGTGGCACTGTGCTTTATGGCCATCAATACTTCTACTCTGGACTCTTCTTTTTATATAAGAAAGGTTTCCTTCTTTCAAATCTTCCAAACAAACCATACTTTTCACTTTCCTTGTATTTGTACTACTGCAATTTTAACATTTAACATGCTAAATAAGGGCTGGATTTTTGCAGTTTGTCTGAGCATTGCATGGTCTGATCTTTTGCTGAGATATTCAGTGTGTTCGAGCCCAGCAAAATGCACATACTAACAGTTTTTAGAGGTGGTCACACCTCTAAAAACTTTGATTGCATTTGATTTGCAGCTTTTTTACATTACAGTAAAATAAATTGATTTAATAATTGCACTGAAAAATAGATAAACAGCTTTAGCCTGCTGATTCACAACCTGTTTTTATTTTATTTTGCGTGAATTCCCCAAGGACTTAATTGCCTAAATACGGTGGTATTGTGTGGTAGGCTGTGTTTAATGTTTTTGATTCAATGTGGTGGGAAAGAAAATTCTAAGAATACCTGTGCTCGTTGAAAAAGTGGGTCAGGTGGTAGCTTTTGGAGTTTATTAGAGGTGACATCCAGCCGGTTTAGTTTCTGTAAAAGGGAAAAGGTTCCCTCTGGAATGTATTCCAACATGTTGTGGTCTAAACTCAGCGTGTGGAGGCTTATCATTCGCTGGATAAATAACAGAATAAAAGAGACATTTATTATTGTGGTTAATTTTTCATACATTCGATAATGATAAGGGGAACAGAGCAAGGAAACAAAATGTGTGGTGAAAAAAACAACCTCTTTTAAAGTTTTAAAGTTGACTATACTTAGTTACCAAGCATTACAGTACTGACAATACCTACTAACACAGGGGTCAACAACCTTTAACACCCAAAGAGCCATTTGGACCCAGTTTCCACACAAAAGAAAACACTGGGAGCCGCAAATACTTTTTGACATCTAAAATGTACCCAATGCACCCAATTTCCTTTGGGGTCAACCTTCAGGATCAATAAAGTTTTATTGAATTGAATTGAAAAATGAAGATAACACTGTATATATTGTTTTTTACCTTTATGTATGTGTTGCTTATGAAATCCATGAAGTGCTACAGAGAAAATTACATTTTATTTATGTAATTAACACATTTTGAACTCTTAAAGAAATAAAACAAAAGGAAAGACACCCAGCTGAACTAAAACCATCCATGTAGCAAACAAAAACTGTTGGGAGCTGCCAGCCTTATATCGCCTTTGGGCTTTTGGAGCCTTGACCTGACTTTTAAAAAATAATTTGAAAAAAAGCACTATGCTGCTAAAAAAAGGAAAAATAGATATTTGCAAAATTCTGCCTAATATGTATTTTAACTGGTTAATGTGTATGGCGGGGCGTGTAGAAGCGCGGTCTGCAGCGCCGCTGCAGGGGAGGCGGACGCACCTGAGCGGCACCCGCAATCACGCCTCGCCGCCTTTACGTCTGTGCTATCTATGCTGTTGTGTTGGTGTGTGTCGGGCTGTGAGCTGCAAAGCTCCCAGCAACCCTGTGTGAAAAGTTGTCAATAAAGAGATGCTGAAAAGCATGTTCATGCAAACATCGTCGGGTCTGCCGTGATATGTTTACAATGGGACTTCTGGTCTCTGCGCACAGCGTCTGCAAATCGGGGCTTTCATCTTTACGCAGGACTGTAAGCTGTCATCTGTGAGGCGTGAGCTGTGTTTGTTTTTAACATAGTTCACGGTGGAGAACAGCTGTTGACATAATGTGGATCCGAAGATCCATAATTGGCCTACCTGGGGTTGAAAGTCTCGATAAATGCACCCGGAGCCGCACTATAAGGACTAAAGAGCCGCATGTGGCTCCAAGGCCGCAGGTTGCCGACCCCTGTACTAACACATCTTGGCTATCAGTGAAACTGCATATACAGTTATTGACCTGTCAACATAATGACCTCTGCTTAGTCCCAAAGCTCATTTAAGTCTAAAATAAATGCACCCACGTTTTTTAAAGACTTTGCCTCGGGATGCTTTTTTTTTTTTTCAATGCCCTCCAGCCAAACAAGCTTCAAAGTAGTGTTGCATGTTAAAGAGGTTCTAACCTGGATGGCCTCCCATGGAATAGAGTCGAGGTTATTGTAACTAAGATCCAGTTCTTCTAGTGCCAGCAGGTCATTGAATGCTCCCTGGTGAATCATGACCAGTTGGTTGTTGTTCAGAATCAGGTGATGAAGCTTGGACATCCCACTGAATGTATCATTGCCTATCCTCGTCAGTCGGTTGCTGTGGGAGATTGAAGAGAAATAAAACTTCAGAGAAACGTATAAATAAGATTTCATATTGTAAGAAATTATTTTTAGTTCATACCTGTTGAGGTGCAGGGCTCTGAGGTTTTCCAGATCAGCAAAGGCATGAGGTGTGATGTAGGAGATGGTGTTTCTGGATAACGTCAGGTCCACCAAACGTGTCATGTTTGCAAAATCTTTTCTTTTCACACTTTGGGCAAAGACGAGACAAAGATAAAATATCATTAAAATGAGGTAACTGCCATACTAGTGACCCACATTACACTTATAAAATACAGTATAGCGAGAGTGGCATATGTTGGCAAATAACATTAAGTACTGCAGTAATGGAGACGTTCTACCAGTAGAGTTTCAACAGCAACTATCGAAGGGTTTTAATGTAAAGGGTTTAGTCTCATGAGTATCGTTATTATTGATGTGACGATCACCTTGTGACAAAATTGTCAGCCAGTCGTAGCTCCACTGTATGTCTGTCAATGTTGGGTGGGACAAACAGTAGACCTTTCTTGGCACAGAGGGTTGCCAGGTTGGGTGACAGTATTTGACATACGCAGCGTTTTGGGCATATCTGTGCCCGCACAGCCATGGCGACGGCCAGCATTACACACAGTACCAGCCTTTCCATGGTTACCCCCCGTACCTGGAAACAACACCTAAAATAAATGGAAACAAGAGAGAGAGAAATAGAGATGTTAATGACATTTGAAATGAGATGCATGTAACTAAGTAAACTGGTCCCATCAATTGGCCCCAAACTCCTGGTTTGCAGTCACATACACTTGTTACTGCCATCTGGAGGCCATTTGGATCTGTTTGATATTTAGTAGGAAAGAAGGAAAAACTTATGGCAAAAGTAAAATGTTAAAAACAAATGGAACGTGACAAAGAAACTGAGATAAAACATGCTTCCCCATTCAAAAGTCTTTTTAAAAGGAGAAGGATGTACTTCCTCAAGCTTCTCTATAATAATACATGATTTATCACCAACTGCACATCCTTTGATATCAACTCAAATAACTGAATGCAAAGATGTATATTAAAAGTCAAGTGTAGGTATGATGATGAGTGCAGTAAGGAGACAAGTGGCCGGGCCTCTAAAAATCATCTGTGGTGGATTTTTAATGTGATTTTCTGTGCAATTAAAGAATAAAGTGATCAGTCATGGTGATCAGAAAAAAAAAACCTTTATAACCAAACAAGAAGAGGGTTTTATTAGTCTCATTTATTGCTCAGCAGTGTCATTGTGCGTGAACATGAGTGAAAAGGCACACATACTCAGTCATCATTAACAAGCCGCAGTGCTTGTAGTTAATTAGAGTGTTAGTGCGAGAGTGCAGGGTGGTCAGGGAGAGAGAGAAAATCCTCATTAATGGCAACCTTGATTTCAGGGTTGAAGGACATGGGAGAATCACCATTAAACAGATCACAGTGCAAACAAGCATGCACACGCAAACATCTACGCATTCACAGAAGAACACAACACACACCTAATGAGGGTGAAACAGAAGTTGAGGATTTGTCTCTGTGAACTTTTCTCACACTTTTTATTTGAACAAAAACGCAGCAGAACAATAGAAACAACTTGTATGCTGCGTGTTTCATAATAGGTTTGTTAAGACGTTTTAAAGTTACAACTGGGAATGCTCACTCTCTTATAAGATAACCTATTATAAAGAACACACCATGGCATATGTATAGGTAAACTGTTTTATTCATGCTACTGCTTAATAAATCAAATCCAAACCAAAAAGGGAAAAACATCCAACAAAACAGATTTTTACACTGAGAATCGAAGCAGGGTAAAAACATAAACCTCAGCCCAGTAGCGGTTTTTGATACAGGCGACACGGGCGGTTGCCCGGGGCAGCATCGTGGTGGGGGGCGGCATCACGGGCATCAGCAAAAAAAATAAAAATAAAAAATTGCTCGTACTCATGCTGCCCCGACATCAGCCAGCGCATATTGGGAATGGCATAGGCACCGATCGGTTTTCTATCGCCCATTTGCTGGGAGTAAGGGCGCCCTCCATTTGCCAGGTGCGCCTGTTGCTTGTGGCACTGGGAGGAGAGGGCGGGGCGGCGGGGGAATTACTGGCTGGCTGGAGCAGCGTCTAATAACCAACTCGCAAAATAAAACAAAATAAAAATAAAACAACAAACACGAAAACACCAGACATTATGATACAGACTCATAACTTGTGCCGATGTTTTTTCGAAATTCTATACGCGAAAAGTGGGCGAGTTTGATAATTTAAAGTCTCACACAACCCGTCGAAAGGGGAGGGGGCCCTGCTGCTCCCAAATAGAGCACATTTCATTCATAATGTTGTAAATCAGAGGGAGTGTTCGCCCGGGGCGCCAAACAGGCTAGGACCGCCACTGCCTCAACCTCAACAATAAAGTCTTAGTTTGGTCTGCTTTGAGAGAATTGCCCATCATATGTCATTACTTTGGAGACTGATTTGTTCCAATCAGTGTCTTTGCTGAGAAGCAGCCAGTTAGTGGAAAGGAAATGAGTGCAGAATGAAACAGCAGCAGCATTTGGAGACATTTCAACAACAAAAAAAAGAATTTTAAGCCAGAGTTTTTGCAAAGAAAGCACATGGTGCGGCCGGTTCATCTAACCAACTTGCGTAGCTGGTGTTCATACCATTACTTGAGTCCCTGTGTAATAAAGGAGCCGCGCAACCAAATGTCTCGTAGGAAGCAACACGTCTCATCAGTCCTTGGATGTCATTCCCATCACTAACAAGCACACAGTGAAGGTGTTAAAATCTAAATGCTTTTTTGTTCAATTTTGCCTCCATCTGTGGTGTGAATTCATCACTGTGGTGTTCCTGCACTGCACTTCCCAGACATACACTGTTAGTACAACCAACACTGCTCATGCTAACCTCACAGTTCTCTTGTTTATTCCAAACTGGAACCACATTTTGTTTTTGTCAGATGTATTTTTCCTGGAGAAGAATTACAAGATCCTACCACTTCCAGCTTCTCTGTGGTGGCTTTGTTTTTGTGTATCACTATTTTTTATTCCATTGTTATCATTTTGTTGTCATACTTAGCCTCTTCATGGTTGTTTTGCAGCTCTTATCTTTTCTTATCTTATCACATCACTTTGAGGATATTTTATTGCTTTTTCCTTTGTTTTTCTTATGTGTGTTACTTAGGTTGTTCTGCATCCCTTCCTCTCTTGTCTTTCGACTGGAAAAGACAAATCTGAGCCAGGTCTTCTTGACCCTTTGCATGCCTGAGTCTGTGTCCATGTTCAGTTCAGTAATCCTTCCATGGCCATTTAATGTCGGGGTGAGTGTCAGGCTCCTGGGCTTTGGAGCACTGGCCCCTACATAACCTACCTGGAGATCAAAAGTATTTTTTCTATCCTACTATTTGCAACTTTTAGAGTTTCAAACTACTGTAAATGGCACCTGTATGTTAAGACCAGAGTTCAATAAATTATATAGAGTCGTGTAATATTAACACACTACCCAGGACTGACTACGAAACCATTCACCAATCTGTAGTCTAGTTGTGAGGTCCTCTCTCTGTGCTTCTTACATCTGTGTGAAATCACTGACATGAAATTTGCTACGATGTCAGAGGTCGTACAATTCCTGTTTTTCTTTTCCTCTCTGTTTGAGTGCAGAGAAAGAAGAGCAGAAAGATGGAGCTGTAGCTAAATAGATCGCCGGATGACTCATATGCTCTGGTGCTACAGAGAGAGCAAGAGAGCGAGCGAGAGACAGCTCTTGACCCTTCTGACACGAAAGCAGATATCACCTCATTAATTACTCTGAGAAATGACTGTAATGAGAATGAACGAGTGAGACAGAGAAATGGAAAGGAAACGGGGAGAATTATCAGAGAGAGTGAGGAGGAAAAAAAAGAGCGATCAGAGAGCCAGCTAATTAAAATGAGTGCTGAGGTGTGAAAGAAAAAGGGGGAGAGGGACGAATTTCATTTAGAGAGAGGAGACGAGGCAGGATAGATGAAGAGGACGTTGTTCTGTCACGCTTTGTATGCGATATGCAAACCGTAAAGCCATCCGCTATACAGGAGGGATAAGGTTATATGTCACACACATATGAAAGTGAACATTTCACCAGCACTGAACTTAATTTTCGCACAAACTCTTATTCACTCGCAACCTGATGTAGCTTGAGGTGACATGTAGGACCACTGGGATCAAATGGAACGGCGAATTAACCAAAGGGATTATGGGTAAGGAAGACAAATTAAGCTCTGTTTGCAGCGATGTGTAAAATACGATTCTGTTTCACACATGTGTGCAGGCTGCTTTATCCACTTCTTTGAAATCCATCCACCCTGTTCCCCCGAAGGTCTCCCATAAAGCCAGTTTCACCCCTGGCTTGCTCACTGATGAACAACCGGCTTCCCCGGACAGCTCAAATGGATTCTCCACACGCTCCATATACTGAAACTGATCTCGGGCTGCATTCAAATCTCACAGGGATAACCAGAGGCACAACTTGGCAGTTAAGAGTGGTGGCTTGGAAGTATTCGCACAGTCAAACTTCTTTGAAGCTGCGTAGAAGCCACCATTGAAGATTTTTTGAGTGTTTTTTTTTCCTCCTGATGAGCTTTTTCACACATCCAATAAGCGAGTGATACAAATGTGATCATGCACTTTATGGTAAACCATTTAAATCAGCGGTCTCCAACCTTTTTTGCGCCACGGACCGGTTTATGCCCGACAATATTTTCACGGACCGGCCTTTAAGGTGTCGCGGATAAATACAACAAAATAAAACTAGTACCGGTACTGAAAAAAAGAAAATTTATTCATAACACACCTGAAAAGACCAAGGAAAACCGAGTTAACGATAAAAACGATAACAAAATAACGCTGAAAACCGATAAAAACCCTGAAAACTATACATTTCACACCTGAGCCTCAACTCTCGCGGCCCGGTACCAAACGACTCATTTCTGGTACCGGTCTGAGGCCCGGGGGTTGGGGACCGCTGATTTAAATGACACCTTAGCAAATTCTATTCTCAACAAACTAATTCAACCCCCCAACGCTTTACCACGACCACACAGTTATCAATACGCAATATAATAATAATAGCAATTAGCACAAGCATACATGCTGACAACGACTTCAACCGCTTGTATAGGTTATGTCGTAGGGTCAAACAAAGGTTCAACAAAGTTTCCCCGTGGAAATCGAAATCAGACCTTAGACTGCCCATCATTTGAAGCTTGCACGTAAAGTAGGAACTAAGCGCCTAGTCTATTTCTCCAGTGACTTACCACAAAACCTGGCTAAATTTGCAAAAGTGATGCACAAAAGATGAAAATTAAAAACTACCTGCCATTATTGAAAGTGACTCGTTAAATAAAACAGCACCTGTTCCGCTGGTATTCATCTCTGAGTGACTGTTGTAAGTCGAGAGCTCGTAGCAACAATCTTTACCGCGTGACGTGGATGTAGCATCAGAAGTAGGAAACTACTCTGACAATCCTAAAGTGTCATCCAGTGGTTTTGCAGGGCTCTTTACTGAGGAGTGTAAGGTAGTTTACTACAGCACTTGTTGTGTTGAAATAGATTATTTATGTCAGTGTTAGGAAAACCCTTCACGCGTTTAAGGGTCCTCCCACAGTCTGAGAGGACTGGGCTCTCGTTGGGGAGAGTGACATTTGTTTACTGCGAAGTATTTTTCCTGACAACAAAAAAATACACAGAAGCTTACAACCTCCAGATATTAAAGTGATATAGAAAATTCGATTACCGCAGGGACTACATTTAAGAACATTAAGCATTAGTTCAGGTGCATCTCAATAACCTATTAGGGTAAATAACACGCAAAGCTCAAGCTAATCTATGACATTACAATAAAGCTGTTGATTTTGCATCATTTGCAGACAATGCGTCTTGCATTTTAGTTATCATGTGCTCTGTGGCTTATAACTCACCTCATAGTTCTTCAAAAAAGTAAGTGCAAGATGTTATATCACAGGCTTTTCCTGAAAGTTTTCGTTCATTTGGAATATCCCTGAGTTATTATAACTGAAGTATCTTATGATGTACCCCAGTTTTAAACGTTTCCCTTGTGTTGTAACATCAACATCAGATATTATAATGAAATGCTTTCAGTGAATTTGTTGCTGTTACATGTGGTAGTTATTGTAAATGCACTTTATACAACTCGCCTCGTTCCCCCAAGCACTTTTTCTATGTTTTATTTTCCTTTGTGTTAAAGTGCTTTTATCTAACTTTCATACACATTCACACTCTGATGGATGCATCAGTGAGTGACTTGGGGTTAATATCTTGCCCAATATTTGGAGCAGCCAGGCATCGAACCACCAACCTTCCAGATTAGTCGATGACCTGCACCACCTCCGACAGCCACGAGGTAAGAACAAGCGAGCATTTTTTCTTTGATCTGGATGAATTCACTTGAGTTTAAAAGATTAAAATCTTTTAAAGTTTTTAAGCTGACTCGAGGATGACAAAAAAAGAGAGGTTGACTTCAGAGTTGTTCTGTAGCTTTTAACCACATTGCATCAGATTATTGACACAGAAATGATCACATTTAATTTTCTGTTTTTTCAGCACATTAAAGAGAATATAGCCCAGCAGATTCTACCCTACTTTTGAAGTTTCCAACTAAAGTAACAGCCCCAAAATCCAGCAAGACATGTCTTCAGAATGTAATTCAAAATAATAACCTTGAGCTCTGTGGATAAAAAACGTGTGAGAATTTTTGTCCTAAACACTAAACGAGAAGGAGTTTTTTTTTTTAAGGTTTTATTTTAGCTTCTTCCAAACTGCAATTCAGCTGCAACCCTACCGAATGGGATGCAACAGAAATAAAGCAAAGCACTGTATCCACTTTAATATTTACTGATGGGCTATGCTCGGAAACTTTCCAAAAGTGGCAGCGGGTCAATAACATAACCTTGTACAGGAATCACCAGGGTGGAAAGGGTTAAAGTGCTCGTAGCTATTGCAACTGGGAGCTCATGTGACATGATTCAGAGCTCCAGAGCAGTTAATATGTGGACCCTGTGTTTTCTTTAGCTCGGCACGAGACATGAGCCATACACACTAAATGACAATAAATGCAACTTATTTGTGGTTATTCACGTTAATAAGGATGTCAGATCGAATCAAAAAAGATTTGTTGTGTTCCGTGTGTTCTTTTTTGACTTGGAAAAGCATGTTGGAAAAAAGCTCCCACTTCCCTGTTAATTTCACTCATTAATGCAGCTACGCACTTGCAGGAAATGCACCCACCTATTAAAGAAGGATCTGGGTCAATCGAAAGAAAATTTAAGCTAAATGCAACAACATCCAGCACTAGTGTTTGCATGCTCACAGATTTTAAGAGAATTAAAGCTTGTAGGTTATACTTGTTGTTGCTGGAAATACCTTTCAGCTCCTGTATTTCATTTTGTCAATCAAATTAATAGCTTACATGGTCTTCTGTGGCTACAAGCCTGCACCTTTCGTGGCTTATACCAGCATCTAATGCATAACAAAATGCACCAATGCCCAGACCACTTAAAGCAGGGGTGTCCAAACTTTTTTCACTGAGGACCACATACATAAAAATATAAGAGGGGCCGGGCCACTTACTAGAAATTAGGTATATAACCTTAACTTTACTGTATTAAAGTTAGAAAAATCACTTAAAAGTGGTGGAATATGTTATATTGTTGAATATAATTAAAGACAAAACTGCCTTCATCACAGCTTTCCATAAATGGGTCTTTATTGATTTATTCAGAAAAAGCTTTGGTAGCTCATTCTCAAAACAGCAGCCTCAGATTTCTTCTTAGACAGAAGATTTACAGCACAGAGAAAAAACAATAAAGGGGAAAATGGGACGGGTACATTTCAAGCTTGTTATTTAAGTTATTAGGCTTAGCAACACACCTATTAACGTTCGTTTGAAACCGTTATCAACATTAACAGATTGAACTGGACTTAATAACAGGAGTCCATATAATTTTAGTAAATTATTCTGGTGAGTATCAGCTGCGCTGGGTTTGTAAATCGGGCCATCCAGCTGCGGTGCTGATCGCCACTCGTGCCAAAAATCTGGACAAATGTCACTTGATCAAGGAGCAGATCTGCGTCAGATGAGATCAGCTGACTTTGCGTGTGCGTGTGCTGTGCACAGCGGTTTGTACTCTGTGTGTTAACAAGAAAAACAAATATAAGAAAGTGGTGCGCAAAAGCAGGGTAGTGACAGATTGATGCGCATTATTGATATTTGAAGCATGTGTACCTGCACATTAACACACGGCTACTGTGGAATATATTGTTTACTCACCTAAAGCGCTCGTGCTCTCCTCCACTCCGCGCAAAAAATTAGCAGCTGTGCGGTGTCTGTGGCATCGGTGCTCTCATCGCATGCGATGGAGTAAAACTCAAAAGCACAGCTTCATCAGACAGTTGCAGTTTAATGTTGGCTGACAAGTCTTCAGTGTGTCGCACAACTGTATCTCTGGACATGCTGACGTTGTTGAAGTCCTGCACTTTTTCCGGGCATTGTCATATTCTTTTCTATTTATAAAATTACTTGCGGGCCAATTAAAAATGGGCCGCAGTTGGCCCGCGGGCCGGAGTTTGGACACCCCTGACTTAAAGTAACCTGCTGGCTTTGTGTTCTCTCCTCCTGCACCGTTTGCTTTGTTTTTCTGTGCGTCCACTGAAGTAAACCTTATGCTTAAGCTAATGGTTTACTCACTTGAACAACAGGGGTCAGCAGCTGCCTAAATACATCACAATTACTCTTTATTCAATTAGTGCGCTGTGAGAACGTAGCGCTGAGTAGGCCTAAACACACACACACAGGAAAATGAATCCCAGCAGCACCAAGACTTAAGTCTAATCTGTATGCATGCTTTGCATTTAAAACAGATACTCAATACCTTCTGTGTACATACAGACACACATTAATTATAACAGTGATAGATTTGCCAAAGATTCTACTTAGTAATTTTAAAAAATATCAACCTAACCTAAAAATGTGTTAAAACATTCTTCAATTAACCTTCATTTCAGTGGTCAATGTGCAAAAAAACAGGCTTTATCAATCACTAAAATACAAACTACCACTGCTTGTGGTGATGCATTTATCTGAGAAGCCTGTTGGTACTAGTATGAGATGAGCTGAGCAGTGAAGCAGGTTTAACACCATAGTTCCCACAAACACTATCCCGAAAAGACTGTTAGAATGCATAACTTGAACAAAGAATGGCTGTAATATAAATATTTTTTATATACTGTAAAGAAAAAAAACCAATAAGACCAACTTATATCAGGATTGAATGGAGTGCCACCTTTGCAGGTAATATTCAGGTTGACCCTTTTAATCCATAATTGTATAGTTAAGCTTAATATTTTGGTATTGGGATAAGGACTAATCTATGTAACAACAGTCATGGAAACTAGAGTATAAATGTTCATAAATAATATGGAGCAGGTACAGTTTTCAACTGCAAGTACCTAAAATTACCTAAAAAACAAAAAAACAAATGCCGCTGGATACTCGTTACTACTGCAACAGTGTTCAAGGAAGGGATGTATGCTTCTGTTTGCAGCAGGTAAACACATTGTGCAATTCATTTTTTATACTTCTGGTCTTTGTGGCATTTAAAAAACGTGAGTTTTGTATATAAATATCTCTCATTCCCAGCTATATGCATTACCAGAACAACTGTTGGTTAGGAAAGAGGTTTACTGAACAGACTATTTCAGTCTCTCCACCTCACTTTATACTGAATTCATTCTGCACGTGCATGTTTTCATTGCATTAAGGATGAAAAATCCTCCTTAAGCCTGCCTCCTGTCCTGCATCACAATCTCCGCTTCATGACAGAATTGGATTTAATGGTTCAAATCAAACCAATCAAAGGCAGATACAGCCAGCTGGATGATTCATAGGAGCAGACGAGCTGCCCGAAATTCAAGATGATCACCGCCAAGGTCATTCTGGTAGGAGTGGAATGTGAGAACACACACATGCCCTAAAGCCATAGGCTACACACTGACGTGGAAGCATGTTTAATGCATGCACACAGAAATGTATACTAGATGTACTATACTGAGACATGTATTGATTTTAGATTCAGTTATAAATGCATTCGCTTCTGTTTTTGTTTGACTGAGAACAGAAGAGAAGCAGCAAAAGGAAGAAAGCAGTGAGATGGTAAGATTTGTAAGATGAGATCTTGGCGGTTTGGTGCTTTAAGTGCCTGATTCATGGAGACGCTGTGTAATATCTGGTCTACAATTCTATTTCTGCAACATTGCATCACACCACTATTTTTCAAGAGACAGCAAAGTACATCTATCACTGAATGGATGCACCCTCATGTTCACAATACACTTTCTATGCCATAAAATCTGTCAAAATGCACAGATGCATACATCAAAGCTGCTGAAGACATTGTGTAAAACTGTCGCAGCTCATTGTTTTATGAGGTATCAATGACTTTTGGTGACTGTGGTTTAGATTAGAATGCATTCTGTATTAAAATAAAATCTTGAATGAGGCTAACTGGAAACTAACTGGAAACTAACTGGATTGTTCACCGCATATTCAGAACAAAATACCTCAGAAATTGATCCCAGAAGATGAATCCCACTCACATTCGTGATGTCCTGAATTTTTAAAATCTGATATGTTAAACCATTGTTTTACTCATTTATTTCACATGCAGATTAAGATTTAAATGATAAAGCATCCCATGGATTGCCTTGATGTTCACTGTAGTATCCTTAGCTTAGGTGATCCTTTGATTTAGATGTATCATCAGGATTGGGCCAAGTCTGTTCAACATTTTAAAACATAAAAACATCCATAAAAGAAATGAGACTGTCAAAATCTTCAGTTGTACTTTGTGTTGGCAATGTCTGCAATTTAACATTGAGTGATTTAGCATAGTGATTTATTTTTGGGTGTTTTTGTTTTGTCATCCTAACAAAAAATGTTTTTATTCCATCAATTCGCAGGAAACACTTTAAAATATCTAACGTGTGTTAAAATAGTCGTGAATGTTCAAAACAAACAATTTATTTTGAGTACACCCAGTAAAAATCTAGGCTGTCACAATATAAAGACAATAATGGTTCCTAAATGCCCAGAGCTACTGTATGTTTAATGCAGGGTTGGTAAATAATAATTGCTATTTATGGCTGTGAGTATAGCTCGAAGGCCTTTTGGTGATCTTCTGCAAAGCTCTCTTAAGATTAACAAGCTTTGTTTCTACTGGGCATCATTTTTTCCGAGTGCATACAACAGGTGAATAAAAGAAGCATTTATGACACATAGTCACAGTATGAAAAGTGACTGTGAGTCTCCTTTGAAAAGCATTCCCT